>NC_136063.1:1374847912-1375010412 GCF_964261635.1 Lissotriton helveticus | reverse complement strand
CCGGGGCCCGGGGAGGCTCTCCCCAGCCTGGCTAGGGTTCAGAAGGTGGGACCGGGCCCGGGGCTTGAACTCCATCTGGCCAGGCCCCGAGGGTGCTGGAGCCCCCTGTCCCGCAGGCCACCAGAGGGTCCGGGCGCTGGGGACGGGGCTCCACCGGGGCCCGGGGAGGCTCTCCCCAGCCTGGCTAGGGTTCGGAAGGTGGGACCGGACCCGGGGCTTGAACTCCATCTGGCCAGGCCCCGAGGGTGCTGGTACCCCTCTGTCCTGCAATCCGGCCGGGGATCCGGGGTGCCCGGGACGTAGGGTCCACCGGGGCCCGGGGAGGCTCTCCCCAGCCTGGCTAGGGTTCGGAAGGTGGGACCGGACCCGGGGCTTGAACTCCATCTGGCCAGGCCCCGAGGGTGCTGGAGCCCCCTGTCCCGCAGGCCACCAGTGGGTCCGTGCGCTGGGGACGGGGCTCCACCGGTTCCCGGGGAGGCTCTCCCCAGCCTGGCTAGGGTTCGGAAGGTGGGACCGGACCCGGGGCTTGAATTCCATCTGGCCAGGCCCCGAGGGTGCTGGAGCCCCCTGTCCCGCAGGCCACCAGTGGGTCCGTGCGCTGGGGACGGGGCTCCACCGGTTCCCGGGGAGGCTCTCCCCAGCCTGGCTAGGGTTCGGAAGGTGGGACCGGACCCGGGGCTTGAACTCCATCTGGCCAGGCCCCGAGGGTGCTGGTACCCCTCCGTCCAGCAATCCGGCCGGGGGTCCGGGGCGCCCGGGATGGAGGGTCCACCGGGGGCCCAGGGGAGGCTCTCCCCGGCCCGGCATAGGGTTTGGAAAGCCGGGACTGGGGCCGGGGACCGGGCCCGGGGCTTGAGCCCCGTCCGGCAGGGCCCAGTGGTGCGGGAATCCCCCCTCCGTCCTGCAAGCCGGCCGGGGGTCGGAGGTACCCGGGACGGAGGGTCCATCAGGGCCCGGGGAGGCCTGAAGCCCCGGAGCCCTGCAGCCCCAGAGACCTGCAGCTCTGCAGCCCCCGGAACCCTGCAGCCCCAGAGCCCTGCAGCTCCGGGGCAGGCAGATTGGCGTCCTTTTGGTCCCGGCCATCTGGTCGCCCCTCTCGCCTCGGCCATCTGGTCGCCCTGGAAGTCATGATGAGGTGCCATTCGCCTCCCGGATCCCAGCGAGGGCTCCAGGAGGTCGGGTACTTTCGCGCCTTGGGTCCCCTCTGTCACCTTGTGTGCACAGATTGCAAGAAAGTCAGGTAATTTCCCTCCGGATTACTAGGGGGCAGGGTATGCCCGGACACCCCTCCAAGGCTGGTGGTTCTCTGCTAGGGGGACCAGATGGGCTATGCCTGGGTAACACCTCCCTAGGCCACCCGGGGCTTCCTTCCTCCAGGCCAACGGCTTGTCAAATTGCCCAGGACGGGCTCCATGGCTCTTGGGCAGTCGTCCCCCGGGTCTCCAGGCCGATGGCATGTCAAAGTGCCCAGGACGGGCTCCATGCGTCCCGGGCAGTCGTCCCCCGGATCTCCAGGCCGACGGCATGTCAAAGTGCCCAGGACGGGCTCCATGCGTCCCGGGCAGTCGTCCCCCGGGTCTCCAGGCCGACGGCATGTCAAAGTGCCCAGGACGGGCTCCATGTGTCCCGGGCAGTCGTCCCCCGGATCTCCAGGCCGACGGCATGTCAAAGTGCCCAGGACGGGCTCCATGCGTCCCGGGCAGTCGTCCCCCGGGTCTCCAGGCCGACGGCATGTCAAAGTGCCCAGGACGGGCTCCATGCGTCCCGGGCAGTCGTCCCCCGGGTCTCCAGGCCGACGGCATGTCAAAATGTCCAGGAAGGGCTCCATGCGTCCCGGGCAGTCGTCCCCCGGGTCTCCAGGCCGACGGCATGTCAAAGTGCCCAGGTTGGGCTCCATGCGTCCCGGGCAGTTGTCCCCCGGGTCTCCAGGCCGATGGCATGTCAAAGTGCCCAGGACGGGCTCCATGCGTCCCGGGCAGTCGTCCCCCCGGGCATCCGCCGCTCCCTTCTCCGGGCCGACGGCAGGTCAGATTGCCCAGGACGGGCTCCATGGGTCCCGGGCAGTCCTCCCCTGGGTGTCCGGCGCTCCCTTCTCCGGGCCGACGGCATGTCAAAGTGCCCAGGACGGGCTCCATGCGTCCCGGGCAGTCGTCCCCCGGGTCTCCAGGCCGACGGCATGTCAAAATGTCCAGGACGGGCTCCATGCGTCCCGGGCAGTCGTCCCCCGGGTCTCCAGGCCGACGGCATGTCAAAGTGCCCAGGTTGGGCTCCATGCGTCCCGGGCAGTCGTCCCACGGGTCTCCGGGCCGACGGCATGTCAAAGTGCCCAGGACGGGCTCCATGCGTCCCGGGCATTCCTCCCCCCGGGCATCCGCCGCTCCCTTCCCTGGGCCGACGGCAGGTCAGATTGCCCAGGACGGGCTCCATGGGTCCCGGGCAGTCCTTCCCTGGGTGTCCGGCGCTCCCTTCTCCGGGCCGACGGCATGTCAAAGTGCCCAGGACGGGCTCCATGCGTCCCGGGCAGTCGTCCCCCGGGTCTCCAGGCCGACGGCATGTCAAAATGTCCAGGACGGGCTCCATGCGTCCCAGGCAGTCGTCCCCCGGGTCTCCAGGCCGACAGCATGTCAAAGTGCCCAGGACGGGCTCCATGCGTCCCGGGCAGTCGTCCCCCGGGTCTCCAGGCCGACGGCATGTCAAAATGTCCAGGACGGGCTCCATGCGTCCCAGGCAGTCGTCCCCCGGGTCTCCAGGCCGACGGCATGTCAAAGTGCCCAGGACGGGCTCCATGCGTCCCGGGCAGTCGTCGTCCCGGGCGTCCGGGCCTGGGAGCTCCGGTGGTCCTCACCGTGCCTGAGGCCCAGCCGGGGTCCCCGAGCCCTGCCCGGCGTGGGCAGGCAGCAGCCCTACCACGAAGGCTCGGGGTGGGAAGCAGGGAGTCCTTTCGTTCCCGGCCACCTGGTTGCACCTTTCCCCTCGGCCATCTGGTCGCACGCAATGCTATCCAAAAGGGCGACCAGATGGCCAAACCTCCCTGGAAGTCCCTATGAGGTGCCATTTGCCTCCCCGATCCCAGCGAGGGCTCCAGGAGGTCGGGTACTTTTACGCCTTGGGTCCCCTCTGTCAACTCGTGTGCACAGATTACAAGAAAGGGGGGTAATTTTCCTCCGGATTACTAGGGGTAAGGGTATGCCCGGACACCCCTGCAAGGCTGGTGGTTCTCTGCCAGGGGGACCAGATGGGCTATGCCTGGGTAACAACACCCGGGGCTTCCCTCCTCCAGGCCAACGGCATGTCAAAGTGCCCAGGACGGGCTCCATGCGTCCCGGGCAGTCGTCCCCCGGGTCTCCAGGCCAACGGCATGAGCGAGTGCCCAGGTCGGGCTCCATGCGCCCCGGGCAGTCGTCCCCCGGGTCTCCAGGCCAACGGCATGAGCGAGTGCCCAGGTCGGGCTCCATGCTTCCCGGGCAGTCGTCCCCCGGGTCTCAAGGCCGATGGCATGTCAAAGTGCCCAGGATGGGCTCCATGCGTCCCGGGCATTCCTCCCCCCCGGGCGTCCGTCGCTCCCTTCTCCGGGCCGACGGCAGGTCAGATTGCCCAGGACGGGCTCCATGGGTCCCGGGCATTCCTCCGCTGGGTGTCCGGCTCTCCCTTCCCCGGGCCAACGGCTTGTCAGAGTGCCCAGGATGGGCTCCACGGGCCCCGGACGTCCGGGGCTCCCTTCCCCGTGCCAACGGCATGCCAGAGTGCCCAGGACGGGCTCCACGAGTCCCCGGCGTCCGGGGCTCCCTTCCCCGGGACACCGGCTTGTCAGAGTGCCCATGACGGGCTCCACGGGTCCCGGGTATCTGGGACTCCCTTCCCTGGGCCAACGGCATGCCGGAGTTCCCAGGACAGGCTCCACGGGTCCCGGGCGTCCGGGGCTCCCTTCCCCGGTCCGACGGCTTGTCAGAGTGCCCAGGACGGGCTCCACGGCTCCCGGGCGTCCGGGGTTCCCTTCCCCGGGTCAGCGGCATGTCAGAGTGCCCAGGACGAGTTCCACGGGTCCCGGGCAGTCCTCCCCCGGGCGTCCGGGGCTCCCTTCCCCGGGCCGTCGGCAGGTCAGAGTGCCCAGGACGGGCTCCATGGGTCCCGGGCAGTCCTCCCCCCGGGCGTCCGGGGCTCCCTTCCCCGGGCAGACGGCAGGTCAGAGTGCCCAGGACGGGCTCCACGGGTCCCGGGCAGTCCTCCCCCCGGGCGTCCGGCGCTCCCTTCTCCAGGCCGATGGCAGGTCAGAGTGACCAGGACGGGCTCCACGGGTCCCGGGCAGTCCTCTCCCGGGCGTACGTGGTTGTCCGACAGATTCGGGCAGATGTGCTTTTACGAACCGGATCGGAGTCGGCCCAAATAATAATAATAATAATAATAATCCACATTTGTAAGGCGCACAATCGCCCGTAAGGGTCTCTAGGCGCTAGGGGCCGTTGGGAAGATTAAGCAAGCTATTGCCCAGAGTCACATGGTGCTGGGCTAATCTGCCGCCAGTGCCGGGGATCGAACCCTGATCTCTGGGATGCTCGAGGGTTACTACGCGCTCTACAAAAACCTTAAATAAAAAAATCTCCAGATTCCGGAGTCAGCCGCCCTAGCCGCGGCGCCAGCTATTTCCCAGAGTCACCTGGTGCTGGGCTAATCTGCCGCCGGTGCCGGGGATCGAACCGTGATCTCCAGATTCCGGAGTCAGCCTCCCTAGCCGCGGCGCCAGCTATTTCCCAGAGTCACGTGGTGCTGGGCTAATCTGCGGCCGGTGCCGGGGATCGAACCCTGATCTCTGGGATGCTCGAGGGTTACTACGCGCTCTACAAAAACCTTAAATAAAAAAATCTCCAGATTCCGGAGTCAGCCGCCCTAGCCGCGGCGCCAGCTATTTCCCAGAGTCACCTGGTGCTGGGCTAATCTGCCGCCGGTGCCGGGGATCGAACCGTGATCCCCAGATGGGGATATCCCAAAAATCTGGCATGGATACGGCCCGCCAGGACAGGTTTGGGCACCCCTGGTCTACATTTTACTCCCAGGTCAATGACCAATGAAGAACTTCGCCTGGAACTCCAAAAAATAATGCTTCTTGGTACACCTTCACACCCTACACTGAAAATGACGTCTATAACACTCTGCTTGCCATTAATCCCTCCAATCACTTCCCTGATCCACTACCTCCTTCCTTATTACAAATGATAAAAACTTCTATTCTACCCTTATGGTCAAAGATTGTAAACGCTTCTCTTTGGCATGGCACCATACCTGACTGCCTTAAAGTAGGGCAGGTAACACCCATACTAAAGAAAGTCAATTACCTCTCCTCAGAGAATTTCAACCTCCTAGACCAACACCAATCCGGATTCTGTCAAGGACACATCACTGAATCAGCACTCACCCACATAATGGACGACATATTAAAAATGCTAGATCATAAGGAATCATGTCTTTTGATACTTCTTGACTTATCCTCCGCTTTTGACACGGTTAAACATGATAACCTACTGTCCCTTCTGGAACGAAGGTTGGGCCTATCTGGTCCTGTGCTACAATGGTTAACCTCTTTCCTAAACAACAGACCCAAAAGAATCAAGAGGAAGCAATCACTCTCTCAGCCCTTCATAGTCACCCTAGGGGCTCCACAGGGCTCAGCACTATTGCCCATTCTTTTCAATCTACTCATGGAACCCCTGGCAAACGCGCTGGACTCTGCGAACATCCTATATCACCTGTATGCAGACGACACACAATTGTATATGAAAATCTCCTCCCTAGAAGACTTCAACTCCCTCAACGCTATTCTGAAATTATGGCTCACTGACAACCACCTCATGTTCAACACCAAAAAAAAAGAATTCCTCCTCATCTCCCCCCAACCACACACCCAAGATAGACCCCTGGCTGAACCATCTAACTATCTTTGACTGCTCTCCCCTCATCATTGACTCTGCTAAATCCTTGGGATTCATGGTAGACAAACACTTGAATCTGCAGTCAGTAATGCCGCCAAAGGAGCTAATCATCAAATGAGTAACTTAAGGAAACTGAAACCCTTTCTCCCACAGGGCGACTTAAAAATGGCAGTACAAGCCCTAGTGTTGCCAAAATTGGACTACGGAATCACCACTCTATGCAAACTTCCCAAATACAAGATGGCCCGCTGAGTGCATCTCTTAACCCTTTGCGTGCTCCCATCAGCTGCTGGCCGACGGGAGCACTCCCTCCCCAGTGCTTCCGACGGCCAACGGCGGACGCAGCCCCGCCCACCCTTTAGAACGCCCGCACCGCGGCAGAAAAACCACCGCGGTTAAGGCGTTAACGCTGTGGCCAGGCAGTTCTCTGGAACAAAAAGAAATAACCACATTTCTCCGACCTTAATATAACTGAATTGGCTACCAAATGAGGCAAGTATACAACTAAAGCTCGTCTGCAGGACTCATAAAGCCCTTTATTTCAAAACCCAAGTTACTTAGCACAACAGCTAGAGCTGTCTGGAGGTTGCCGATATTCACGAAGCGTGAGCTCACTATTACTGAAACCACAATCCTTCCACAAAAAGAGAATGTGCTGAAAAGCCTTCTGTGGTATTGCACCGAAGATTTGGAACTCCTTACCATTAGATATACGCAGAATCCCTTGCTCCTCCTCCTTCAAAAAAGAAGAGAAAATGCTTCTAATGAACAAATTCACAACCTAAAACTTTAAATCATACATTACTGTTAGCAACATACGTTATCTTATCTACAACTCTCGACCTCTTTTTGTATTGAATGTCCAATATTGAATGTATGTATATTACCCCCTCAACCATCTAATGTTTCCGAATGGTGTAACATAAAGTGCTCTGATACCCTCTAGGGTCATGCTTGCGCTATATAAAATGTTATGAATAAATAAATAAATAAAAGAAAGGATTGTTTGCAGTAAAGCAAATGGAAGTGCTGAAAGAGTGGGTAGGTTCTTAATTTCTCCTTTTCTTCTCCCTAATGGGCAACTCTTCAATCCCTGGTTCTGGGCCTCCCTAGAAAAATCACCAGCTTTTAGGTTGCCAACTGGAAAGTATGTTATTATATTAATGCTGTACACAAATGATTTGGTCTTCGTAATTCAAAGAGTAAAATAAAAGCCAGGCAGTCAGTCAAAAATAGTCTTTATTTCGATATGCATTTATTTATTTATTTATTTTATTGAATTTATATTGCGCACAGCTACCCGCAATGGGTTTCCCGGCGCCAGGGACAGACTGAAGAGAGAAATCAGGTAGGCGCATAAGAAGTCATAAGAGAAAGGGAATCAAAACAGAAAAGTCTTCAGCTTTTTACGAAAGGCCAGAAGATTAGTTTCTGTTTTTAACGCCAGCGGGAGAGCATTCCACATCTTTGGTCCAAGATATGCAAATGAACGGCCTCCCATTTTTGCCAGTCGGATTCTTGGAATCAGGAAATTGCCATTATTAGATGACCTTAAAGAACGGCCAGGTAAATAAGGCTGGGCGAGGTTATGCAGGTAGGTAGGGGCAGAACCCTGGCGGATCTTAAACAAAAAACACAGTGTTTTGAAGGTCACGCGATCTGAAATTCTCAACCAGTGTAGGTCACGTAAGGCTTGCATTGCGGACGTTCTCCGTGGAACATTACGCAAGAGGCGAGCAGCTGAATTCTGTACCACTTGAAGTTTATAGATTGTTGCTTTATCCGCTCCAAGATAAAGCACGTTGCCATAGTCGATGCGAGACATCACAAGAGCCTGTACGACGGTTCTTCGGGTGGATTCGGGCAGCATCCATAAGATCTTCTGCAGCCAACGTAAGGTGTTGAAACAGACTGCAGCGACCTTGGTCACCTGCTGCCTCATCGATAGTTTGTCGTCAAGCAGGACTCCGAGGTTACGAGCGACAGGCACAGGGGTAGGCAGAGGACCCATATCACATGGCCAATGTCTAGAGCCCCATAGATCTTTATGCTTGCCTAATATGATAACCTCTGTCTTCTCGCCGTTTAGCTTCAGCAGATGGTCTTGCATCCAAGCTGCAACGCGAGATAGGCCAACTTTAAGGGCAGAAACTTCCTGAACCCTGCTGCTAGAAAGAGAGAACACGATCTGCGTGTCGTCAGCATATGAATATATGGACAGACCGGCGTCTTCTACGATGGAAGCAAGAGGTCGGATGTAAATATTAAACAACAATGGGCTTAATATGGACCCTTGAGGGACGCCGTAAGTTGAAGAATGAATCGCAGATTCAGCCTTGTTTGAGAAAACCTGAAAGGTGCGCTCATTAAGAAATGAAGCCACCCAGGCAAGCGCAGATCCAACAACACCAAGGGAGCGGAGGGACTCCAAAAGAATGGAATGGGACACGGTATCGAATGCAGCGCTTAAATCAAGAAGAATAAGCGCAAAGGTCTCACCGCAATCGATACCGTGTCGGAGTCGCTCAGTCACCCCAAGGAGTGCGGATTCGGTGGAATAGTTAGTGCGAAAGCCTGATTGGGATGGATGGAGATATCCCACGTTTTCAACAAACTCATTAAGCTGGGTGTTGACATGGCGTTCCAGTATTTTGGAACAAGCTGGCAGCAGGGATATAGGCCTGAAGTTGGCAAGGTTTGTGATGTCGGCACCAGATTTTTTGAGCAGAGGAACAACCATGGCATGTTTCCAGTCCTGTGCCACTCGAGATTCAATAAGAGAGATGTTTAGTAGCCTCATTAGGAATCTCCGTGGTTCAAGGTCTAGTTGTTTTAGTATCTTCATAGGAACTGGGTCCCGAGGGGAGCCAGACCTGATACTATTTAGACAGGAAAGGAAAGAGGAGTCATCAAATGGTAACCAGTTGTGAATAAATACAGTGGGAGAGAAAAAAACACTGCAAGAAAAGTCGGGTTGAGGGGACTCAATTGGCCGTGAAAGGAGGGCCAGAGATTGATGGATACCCTCAACCTTGGATACAAAAAAATCCGCAATGGCATTGCATTGTGAGCCATTCAAAGCCGGCTAGGAGGGAATAGTGTCTGCTCCTGTGAGTTTCTTTACCGTGGCAAAAAGGGTCCGAGGACAATTTTGCGTTTGAATAATAGTGGAGGCAATATAAGTGGCTTTAGCACGTTTGCAGTTTGCATGGTAGATTTTCAGCTCATCTTTATAAGTCACCTTGCAAAGAGCAGAATATGAAATCCTCCACTTCCTCTCCAAGGCTTTACATTTAGCACGTTGGATTTTCAACTCATCAGAAAACCAAGGTGCAGGGGGGCGTAGGGATCTACACTTGCTACTAGAGCGGGGAGCAAGAGCAGTCACGGCATCTGTCAGCCAGCAGGAAATGGGAATGTTTAAATCCTGATCTGTCTTGACAAAAGCCGGAATCGACTCAGTCAAACGCAAATTAAAAGCAGCCATATCGAGCCTATCCCAGCGGTAGGACGATTTAATTTCCTCCACATGAGCATAGGCCGAGAAAAGACCAGGAGGTAACATAAAGTGTACCGCATAGTGATCGGACCAATGTAGCGGACGCGCCGATTGAGTGCAATCAAACAAAAGAGTAGAGATAATAGGGTCCAAAAGATGGCCTGCAATGTGGGTAGCCCCTGAATTACAAAGTTTGAGATTAAACACCTCAAGATCTGATAAGAAAGATTTATTCAGGGGGTTGTTAGCATCTTCTAAGTGGATATTTAAGTCACCGAGGATAGTAAAGTTATTTGATTTCAATAGTGTTGCAGAAAGGCAATCAACAAGTGAGGGAATCCACGAAGCTGCATTCCCGGGCGGCCGATAAATTAGCAGACCGGAAAGCGTCAGTCGGGGGTTAATTCTTAGTTTAAATAATGCTGCCTCACTACCTGGAAGATGTACATGTTCCAGTTTACATTGATAGGTGGATTTAAAAATGATTGCGATTCCTCCACCACCTTTACCGGAGGGTCTATCCTGATGCAATACAACATAATTGGGAGGAATAGCTGTAGCAATATCCGGGCCCGAGCTAGCATGTAGCCATATCTCGGTCAAGAATAATGCATCAGGAGATTTATCACTGATGAAATCATAGATGTTTAATTTATTCTTAGGAAGCGATCTACAATTTAAACTCCAGAAATGGAGGGGAACTAAGGGTGGGGATGAGGTACAACCCTTAGAAGGCTTCCTTTTCCCCCGGTGATGTTTAATATTTAATTGCGTCTTAGAAAGCTGCATTTTACCGGTGGAAAAACCACAACCAGCACATGTGAAATAGTGAGAGGGCGAAGTACATAATGTACAGGTAGTAGGGATGGAAGGTCGCACTGCATGTAGTGCCAAGGTGGTGTAGTGTATGCGGTCATCCTGAGTTAACGTACCTGAGAGCATGTTGGCAGAGGGCAGGCCGTCCTGCAGCCCGTCCTCAGCGCGGACGGGCGCAGACGGGCAGGACTTTGGCACGACTCCGGCCACGCGAGGACACGCCCGCTGCGCGAACCCGCTGCGCTAAGGGAGGAGCTTAAAATAGGCGTCTGAAGCGCGCGTAGGGAGTGTCTCCGGCCCTAACACCCACCCCGCTCTAAGATGGCGGCACGATTCCACCCACCGATCCCGGACCCGCCAAGCGGCGGTGAAATACAATTAAGATGCAGGTAAGGGGGCTAAAATCAGGGGATAACAAAGTAAAACAAATTAAATACAAGAACAGGCTTTTAAAAACAATGCCAGGACTGTTCGCAAAGCGCTCCTGCAGCAAATGCGCTACCTAACTGAGGGAGGCAGCACTTGGGACTCGCCTAAAATAGGCGTCCCTCGCCGGCACCTGCGCACTGAAGCGCGCGTAGGGAGTGTCTCCGGCCCTAACACCCACCCCGCTCTAAGATGGCGGCACGATTCCACCCACCGATCCCAGACCCGCCAAGCGGCGGTGAAATACAATTAAGATGCAGGTGAGGGGGCTAAAATCAGGGGATAACAAAGTAAAACAAATTAAATACAAGAACAGGCTTTTAAAAACAATGCCAGGACTGTTCGCAAAGCGCTCCTGCAGCAAATGCGCTACCTAACTGAGGGAGGCAGCACTTGGGACTCGCCTAAAATAGGCGTCCCTCGCCGGCACCTGCGCACTGAAGCGCGCGTAGGGAGTGTCTCCGACCCTAACACCCACCCCGCTCTAAGATGGCGGCACGATTCCACCCACCGATCCCGGACCCGCCAAGCGGCGGTGAAATACAATTAAGATGCAGGTAAGGGGGCTAAAATCAGGGGATAACAAAGTAAAACAAAAATACATATATACAGGCAATACAAATCCTAGTAAAATATCCCAATAAAAACATGAATAAAAACATACAAGTCAGCAATTAAAAAAATATTAAATATATATGCAAGACTCAAGACTGGAAGATACGATTATCATACAGTTAAAAAGTCAGTTCATGTAAAGTAAAAACACACCGGATACGGTGTACATAACAAATTAGGATCTCAAGTGCCTGGTCCGAATTGACCATGCCCAACCAACAAATTTAGATACACTAATAACAATAAGTTTGGTGGTATCAGTTCTCAAGATTCTACTAGCAGCCTTTGCCGATCTAGTGCCCAGCGTACATAAATAAAAGCATACAATACTTTAGTTTTGCAACACATTGCAAAACTACTTACGAAAATTAAGAAATGTAAACAACAAAATTGTGAATTTTCAAGCTAAAAGTCAACCATTACCAGATTAAGATAAGCAATACGATTATTAAACACACAAACAAGGACACTTGTTTGGGAATAACATTCAGCTCTTCTGGCCAGGAAACATCTTCAAGAAAGAACACAATCATGCCGTCTATGCCACAAAGTCAAAGCTACGAAGGGCTGGATTCCTGAGTATGTCATAAACATGACTGTACGATTGAATTGTCAAATCAAACTAATGTTGCTGTGTGGTAGTAAACTAGGAGCCTGCTAAATTCAATGCTAATCCATGTGGAAAACCAGCCCAGTTGTAAAAATGAACCCTGCTGTACGCTATAATCTTAAAAGTTGAGATACACACCCCTGGTAAAGCCTTCGAACTGAACTTCAAAGGCACATATACATTTACAGATGCACCTCCAGAAAAGCAATCCGAAATCTGTCTCATTCAGAGCCCCACAAACCCAGTTAAAATGCCGCAACAAACTACTAGTGATTGGAAAAAAACTCCACACAGAAGATGCGCACTTCTCAAGATAACTAGGCGGATTGTTTTATGATTTACAGACACACAAAGCACGCTTGAGGTTTTACAATTGTTTGTCAATCTAGCCGAGGGTGTTGCATTTAGGGAGGGTGGAAGAACCACCATTCAGAGAATGTGGCTAAACTACCACAGACACATTTACGTTTTTTCTTTCTTCTTATCTTGCCAGTTTGCGCTCAGACAGTGCCTGACAATCAGTCACTTGCAAATGCAAGCAGTCGAATATACTGGGGAGATATGAAGTCATTTTTATTTCTGAGTAAGGTGAGAAAGTATTTTTCATCTTCTCTTCGACCAGCATAAAAAGAAGACACTATTAACTCTGAGGAGAGTCAATGCCCATTATACCATTCTGATTAAAACTAGAACGCTATTAAAATCTTAAATTTCGGCACCATGAAAAAACACAACACTACAGAGAGCTACTTCCTTTAAAATATGTTTAGGTAAACATTTTAAAGCGGGTTCAGAGTCTCAGACAAAAACTGGTTGCTCAGTTTGAGCATCACAGTGCCCTTTTTTATTCCATCCTGGCAATGTTGGCTTCTCTCCCTTTACATCACATACATGTAACGCAATATGAAATCTTCCTCCAGTAGTACATCAGTGACACCTTTCCTTGCCTACTCCTTATTTGCAACCCCCCCACCCTCACAAAAGTAAACTGATTTTTGTTGGGAAACCACACGTTTTCGTGCACTCTCATTCATGATTCCTGTGTTTCATCATCTCTGCTGCCTTTACACTTTGTGACATTTCTAATCCAATCACGCGCCAGCAGCCTGGCTTTCTATCTCCATCTAATAAAAAGCTCTCCCTGAGTCAGACTGCTATCATCCATGGTGGGGGATATTGCTGAAATGGCACAGCAAGCAAACACTAAACACCCCTGAAGTATTAGTTCTCCAACAAGAAATCTCGGCTTGTTTGCAGGGTTTGAAAAAAATACCATTCCATTTATTTGATGTAATCGTTGACAGCTGAAGTAATGGCTGGGGACATCAGGATAGTAAACTTCCACAGCAAAGAAGCACGAACACCACTTTATGCAACTGCCACAGGTGTTCCGAAATACACTCTTTGATGACAGGGTTTCCATGAGCACTTCCGTTCCACAGCTCCTCATGGCCTGAATCTCTGATGCTTAATTTATGTCTGTGGTTACAGGTGGTGCACACCAGCACATATTTCTGGGGACTGTGATGTATTTTTAAACATAAGACTTCGTCTCAGTGCAATAGAGAAAAAAAAGAAAAGTGTGAGCAAAACAAGAAGATAAAATAGGAAAAGAATGACAAATGGCAGGGAAATAACAGAGATGAAGAGGAAATTGCAAGAGTGAAATAAAGAGTTGCTGAAAGAAAGATGCATGAGGTGGAATTTGGTAGAGGCCGCCTTTGCTTTTGACAGCCCTAGCATTCAGCAACTGCGGCATTCAGCAAATCTGACATTCGGCATTGCCAGCTGTGGACTCCCAAGAAAAACTTTAGTTCTATGCGCTTTATTTATTTTTACAAATGAATCATTGTTCACAATCCCTAAAGCTTATTCCTGAAGATGTAGATTATACTGCTATGTACCTGTGTCTGATGAACCATAGTAACTATTAGAATTGCGTAGGATCAGAAAAATTGTCTGATATCTTGATCACTGAACATTTTAAATTCTCAGCTTTTACAAATTTGGAGTAATTACTGGGAGGCATGAGGATAGCAGTGCCACAAATGTAGGAAACTGGCTCTACATATGCTACACCAAAATGAGGTATAGTGTGTATAGAGTCCAGATGACCCCAGAGGTAGGCAGAGGTTAAAGTTAGAACCTTACTCTCTATTTGTGGTGCAGTGGTTGAGCAGTAAGGCAGTATCAGAGGACAGTGTTAAGCATTTGATGTACACACTCAGTCAGCAAATGAATTCACACACTCAAGTACTGAGCTCCAGACCAATGGTTTTTGTATGAAAAAAATTTACTGTTGTTTTATTTTTAGAACCAAGCAAGCCTGGCACAGGTAAGCATTAAATACTTTACAGTCATAAATTGCTGATTGTAGAAAAGTTTTAAAATGCAATGGGAATTGTATTTTGTTTAAATAACAGGGGATGCAGTAGGTTGCAATACTTAGCAAATACAGTACATTGAAATGAAAAGGCTTTTTCAGTAAATTACAGGCAAGTTTCTTTTCTACGTTATTTTTTTACCTCAGTGCTGGATACCTAGATTCAGCACTGGGACATTTCCTGCAAACAGGTAAGTAAATAAGTTTTGGTTATTTGTGCGATATTTAAAGGATATTTTTTGGTTTTAAAACTCCAAACTTCGAAGCTTTTTGGAAAAAAATTGTCAATGTTATCCTATGGAGGAAAAACAGGTTCACAGGTAAGTTATTGACTGCGGGAGTTAAGGTTCTGGGATTAGACTCAGGGGTCACCAGGGGCAGTGATGCACTCTTGTAACACCCTCAGCGGCACGAGGGCGGCGGGTGCAGAGTGTTGAAGCCCAATGTTATCCAATGGGGGATAGGGGGTCTCCGGTTGGTGGCTGCTGGCAAGCAGGCCACTATGTTGTGGGAGCAAAGCTCCTAGTATTTAGGTCAGGGCAAATGGGGAAACAAATTAGTACAAAAGGTGCACCCTCAGCTGCACTGGGGCGGCCGGGTGCATAGTGCTGTTTTGATGTCGGGCGCCCTGTTGTTTTCAATGGAGACCCTCCGGTTTGCAAAAGCACTGCAGGCAGGGAGATAAAGGACTTCTGGGTGTGACCACCACTTCGAGAGGTAAGTTGGGAAGTTAAGGGTTGGTTAGGCACCGTTGGTTTGGGCACACAAGGCTGTGGGGCGTCGGGTGCATGGGTGCCTTTTGGGGTCGGATATTCTTGACAGGTCCTGGTTACGGTTAGGGGGGCTTCTGGATTTAGACTGCAGGTGTTGGCAAGAGGCTTGAGGCAGGTCAGGGGTTGCAGGATCTCGGGTCAGGATCACCGAGATGACCTCCTCATGGTGTTTTTCCACTCGAGCTCCGGCCGGGTTCGGCGGGTGCAGAGTGGGCTCGATTTGCCATTTCTTGCTGCTGCCAGAGGTTGCTGTTTGAACAAATTTGGTGTTCACAGGAGAAGCCGTCTTTGGAAGTGAAGGCAAGCAGGTCCTCCGGGGTTTTCGAGGTTGCTGGCTACAGGCAACACCGGGATTTCACAGAAGCAGGTTTGAGGGGAGACAGGCCTGTAGGGCTGGGGCAAAGTCAGTGGGTGTGGTCCTCTTGTTGGCTGGCTGCATGGCGGTTCAGGCCTTCTTCTTATTTTCTTCTTGTTGTTTCTGGATCTAAGGAAGCAAGGTTCAGGGTGCCCCTAAATACTGGATTTAGAGGTGTTACAGGTAGGTAAAGGGCAGGGACCAATGGGTCCCTTCCCTGGGGTGGGTACACCCCCTATCATGCCACCCTCCAGTGGGAGGTGGACAGGAGCCTGCCCCTGGTTGGTTGGGTCCCCCCATCCTCAAGATGGCAGGGACTCAGAGTTGTGCTTCACCTTGCCTCCCCCACCTGAGGGGTGGATTTGGCAGACGTGGGCACACCTCTTTCCCTCATTTGTTTTTCCCGCTGGCTCTCCGACCCAAAGTGGGGGGTAGAACCAGTGAGGACCAGTTGCTGAATGATGCAAATGGTCTGGGAGGCTCACAAATGCGGCATGCCATTGAAGCTTCCCCTTTGTGAACCCTGCCCATCCTGGGGGGAGGCTTGGCACCTCGTACCATGAAGTGCATTGTTTCAAGACCCTGAGAGCAACAAGCTCTCGACCCAGGGGTCCAGAAACATCTCTGTTGGTGGCAGCCTAAGCAGCCAGTCATTTGGGTCACTCAAATTTGGTTGAGTTTCAGGGGCATCTCTAAGATGCCCTCTGTCATGCATTTTACATTAAATCCCACACTGTCATCAATGTGGGTTTAATGTGCTGAGAGGTTTGATACCAAACTTCCCAGTTTTCAGTGTAGCCCTTATGGTGCTGTGGAGTTCGTAATGACAAACTCCCAGCACAATATACTCCTAATGGCAGCACTGCACTTACAGTGCCGAGGAATGGACGTGGACACTGTAGGGGTACAGAGCTCATGCACCTGTACCCTCACCACTGGCATAGGGCACCCAGCTAGAGGGGTGACTGATCTATGCCAAGGCAGTCGTTTGTGGGCATGGCACACATGCCATGTCGACTCTTTACTTTGTTCTGCACCAAGACACGCAGCCTGCAAAGGCAGTGTGTTTGTGCCAGAGTACAGGACCTCTAAGGGTGGCACAATAAGTGCTGCAGCCCTTAGAGGCCTTCTTTGGTCACAGTGCCTCGGATACCTGTGGTACCATTTACCAGGGGCTGACCTGTGGCCAGAGATGCTAATTGGGTTTAGGCTTCAATGCAATTTTAGGGAAGGAACATAGGCCCTAGGTACCTGATTAGCAGTAGCCCAGGACACACTCAGTCAATGAACATCAGCAATTCAGCAAAAAGTGGGGGCATACCATACAGAAAGAGGGCACTTTCTCAGAACAACTTACATTAGTTACTATAAATATTGTTAGTGATAAACGTTTGTCAAAGCAAGTTTGCAGAAATGACCAGTGTTAAGTGTTGCCATGGGTTATTTACCATCTTTACCTAACTTGATGTAAGCACTACTGTAATGGCGTTGAAGTAACATGTCCAGGGCATTCTGAATTGATGCTGCAATCCTCATTTTTTACATCTAAATAACAAAGACTATTCAGTTCTCTGCATGTCTCAAAAACCTGAATAAGAACACAACTCCAATATGCTCTGTTTGATTTGGAAAATAAAACAAACATGAAAAGTCTCATTTGCATAGCAGAAAGAATGTTTTTTCGATCTCCTCGGTGCTACAGGAAAAAAAACAAGCATTCATAGCAGCATGCCACAACAGTAACCAGGTACAGTAATGTGTTGTGAAGTTGGAAACTTTCCAGGTACCATACGGGCTGTGAAATCTTGAAAGTTGTATATTGTATGCTTGGCATGGAACCTATGGGCCTCATTTAAATATTTGAAGATAAATGGTATCTGTGAAAAGTAGCTCATGTCACGTCCGCCAACCCCACACTTCACCACTCCCTTTAGGAGGGAAATGCAGTGTTTCCAAAGATGGCTTCACCATCATAAACCCTTGACCTGGTGAGCAATCCGTCTGTGGCCTGCCAGGTCACTGCGGTAACTGCCCCTTAAGACTATACATGTGGATTGTCTCCAGCCTTTGAAGATCATTCAGCAGATGAGCCTGCTTACATCAATTTTCCTCCCTGTACCAAACTACAGAAGAGTCCGGGTAACTCAGAGGTCACTTGGTCTTCTGTTGGCCTCTAGGTTTTAGGTAGGGGAATCTCTTGAGTACCACCATCATTCTTTCTCCTTCTTTGCCATCACCTCAAATGAATTTGTTATGCACTCTGCACAATGAAGTTTAGAAAGGAATGAAACTCCATTCCTCTGAATTTCAGGGTCCCTCAGAGGTCAAATACTTGACTATAGCACTAGAAGATCATTGGCAAAATAACTTGATACCAAGTAGAGTTTTAAATATCCAGGTGTTTGTAAGCAAAACATTTTCGGCTTTCAAAAAAATCTTCTATTATAGCAAAGTGACATTGCTTCACTTTTCTCACCCAGTAGATTACCTTATTGACAAATGAAGACTTGAAATTCTCTCCAATTTGATGTTATATTCTCAATGTATTGTGTAGCAGCCCCTATCTTTCCTAATTTGTATATTACTTTATTATTCATGTGCCCTGCTCATACATACCATTTTATTGTCACTAATCAGCCAGGTTCATTTAGCTGTGCAGAATAACTACGCCTAATTGCAGAAATTAATTAATGATGCACTGATTAACAGATTATCCTACAAAGGCCTTCCAACCCCACAACCTCTCCATCAATTTTAATAGGTTGTTGGCTGTAGAAATTCTTGGCTCAGGATGTATCAGTGGCTCTCATCATTAGGCTTTAGACCATTGTCTAGATCTATAATGACATTACACGATTTGTTTTCATATTTTAGGCCCTGGTTACTAACACAGGCTTTTACAAATCTGGGCTTTTCACACTGTATTGTCTCATTGTTTTTCACCATTACACGGACTTCCTTCTTACAGGGTAAGACACAAGCACACTTTCTCAGTACAGTACGGATAAACTCTTCCTAACCTTCTCCATGCCGGTAAAGAGAAAAATCCTACCATCATCATCAGAAACTTTTTTAGCCCATTCAATAGAACTCTGACAGTTTTCTCCCCAGACCAAAAATTTGCCATGGTTAAGAACTTCTCCTGTCCTTCATTATTTCAGCAATAGGCGATGGGAATGATATGTTACCTGCGCAGCATCGGTATACATTTACATGGTAAAAAGTGGCTACTGCTCTGTCAGAGATGTAATTAAAATCCTCCTTTCCCTTAATGCATATCTCCCGTAGAGGTACAAACTTGGTTGCCAGCATTTGCATCTCCACACCATCTTAATATGCTTGAGCATTTTTTTCTGGTCACCTAAATTTCACTTCAAGGCACAAATGATGCTTCTTCGTAAATTGCATTTGGGTGCTCCTTGCTTCACCTTCTAGGTACCACCCCTGCTACACTGTACCTCTATTGATTATGAACACCCATCCATTATGCAATTTTTTATTCTTGGCTCTTCAGCACAAGAGTGTGTGTTTCACTTTAGGTACTGGGCACCTTTTCAAGCTTATTTACCGAGGAATACATGCACTTGCCCTCTGATTGCTGGAGTTTACCCTGTCCATGTGTCTATGTGCAGTGCTTATTGGGACATTTGCTAATTGTATATATAGATTGGCTAATGCGGGACGTACTTATTTTTTTATTTGATGTTGATTAATATGACAGCGAAGAATGGTACTGTTGTCCTGATAATGACCTCACCAATAACTGCATAGTGTTTGAGACATTGAATATTGAGTTGCTGACTGTTGAATAACATGAAGATTTTTTGTTTTGTTTTAACTGTGATCTCATCCTTTCATTGTGCTACTTTTAAATATTTGTATACATTTCATGTTTTCTTGCACTTTGTTCATTGCATCACCTGCATTTTTTTGCATTACCACTATAAATTATTATACCATCATAAACAGGTATGGTCCTTTTTTTGAGTCTTCACCACACCCTAACAAGGGCAACTTTTTAAATTAGTCCAGAAAGGATATGGCATTTTTTATTGCATTTAATTCTAATATTGCATATTGGGTTACCTTTTGTTCATTGTTCCTCACATGCTGATCTAATAACATTTAACTAGTATGAGATTCCACGTACACACTATAGCAGTAAACAAAAGCGTAGAAAAACACACATTTCCCAGCTGTACTCACACTCTTTTCCATCTCTGGATTCTTGTTTGAATCCAAGTCTATTGCTCTATCTTGTCCCACAGATTCCACTGATGTCTCAGCATACCACATTGACTAACTTGGTGTATAATATGCTCCTTGTCATCTTCCATGTATTAATAAGAGATGCAAAAGAAATGAAATGTGTGGCACAGGATGGTCAATTCTCTTGAGAATGGGATGTCCAGCAAGATGGGCACTGTGCTCCAATGCTGGAAATATTAGTGTAGCAGACATAAATACTCATTAGATTCTCTAAACTGGTACTGTGCCAGGTTATGGAGCCATGAGGTGCTGTGATATTGAATATCATCTTGTAGTTTACTGTATATGTGTGGTTAAAATTTGAAAGGAATATAGTTAAAAAGAATTCAATTACAGTCACAAATGTATGTTAACGTGGGTACGCAATGGTCAGTGGGCAAGTGTACTCAGTGGCAACAATTGAGAACTGAGAGGCACTTTCCTTTAGGTTGCACTTTAATACTACAGTCTCTTGGGAACAACAGATTGAAGGATAATGGTTACAATTGTTTTGAGATCAGTGAGAGAGCGCAAACTGACCTAAATGTATGAGTGCATCACACTTACCCGTAGTAAGCACAAATCATGAGGAGAAATGCCATGAGTGCTAATAAGTATCTGCAATTATATTCTGAATGTATAGCTAATGTAGAGATTTAAGTAGAAGTGGAACTAATACAGAAATGTGTGACATTATATGATTTTATTAGATGTGATTATTCCTGAATCCATGTCGTGTAGCTGTTAAAATGTAAGATGGCATGTGGTTAAACGCAGAATGTGGTAGGCCTCAGAGCCAGAGCTAGAAGGGAAGGGGAAGGTGTTCCTTTTCATGACATAGATTGTACTAATGTTTTGGTCATTGCATTAATGGGCCATGATTTATAGATGTGTTTACTGAATAATAGAATAAGAGTATTAACATGCTTTAATTAATGAAGAAGTTGAATGCTATAATCATTATGAGAAATGCTGTAGGCCTGAAATGTTTTAACTTTGGTTTACACGTACTGGTCTGGGCCAAGAAATGTTGCGAACCTTTTTGGAAGTCTATGAGAGTTGGGATCTTGGCTGCAGATGTCTGTCTGCAAGAGAAAAGGGGGAATCCAATTATAAATAATATGAATAGAGGTTTGTTCAGGAGACGGCCCAGACATGGAGGAGGGTTTTGGAATGTTTAAGGGGTATCAGCGGGCCGGAGAAGAGTCTGAGAAGCAAGGTCAACTCCAACGTATGAGGCCCAATACAAAGCAGCATGGAAAAAGCCAGAAGCTACACCACGTGAGGGGCGTCTCGCGAGGGGCGTCTCAAATGTTGTTGATTGTTTTGTATTAGGGACAGCACCCCTGGGTGGAGTTAGAGCAGATGCCTGAGGACCCTTTAGAGAGCGGATGGGTAGGCAGAGAGGGGTCATGACTGGAGAACTATAGGTTTTCACCAAGAGACTAAGAGTGAGTGACTTCTCTAGGGGGTCATTCACTGCTGACACCTTTGTTGGGTTGAGATTTGGTTAAGTAGGGATACCATCTAGAGCAGGGTAGGGACAGCCTAACCTGTGCGTTTTTCCTCCAACTTAAATGAAGGAGAGATCTCAATATGCGTCAATGCTGATAGCTTTATTATTCTTAGAACTTGTGTTAGTAATTTCCGTTGCTCGTCTGAGGGCTTTCAGAGAGCACATGTATGTAGTTGGACCTGTGTATCTCGTGAATCTCATTTTGAGATGCCTGTATTTGCAGCTTATCCTATCCTTACAATAAACTTTTGAAAGCTAGAAGTTGTTTGTGATCTTTGGGAGCAGAGTCCTTTATTGGGTGAACTAACTTGGTAAGAGATGCACTTTCTTCCTCATTGACAGGCAATAAAGGTTCAGTCGACCAGATCGAGGTTTAGATCAATAGTGATAAGGTATCGATCAAAATCTCGCCCTTCCAGTTGGTAGCAGAGGATGGTTGCCTTCTTGAGGACGGTGACCTAGGCCAGGTTAGCTTACCCCAAGGCCCCTAGAAATCGATGATCGGAAGAACCGCCCGCCGAAGAAGATCCGGATGACGTGAGACAGAAAAAGCAGCAGTATCGGTCGAGAGTGAGTATAAAGGGTCATGCGTGTTAGATTGCGGTGTTTTTGTATTGTATCTATGTTGTAATGTCTGGCGGAGTTGAATGTCTGTAGAGTGACTGTGGAACAGGTTGTGAGCGCGCGCAACCGGTGGAAATCTTAAGTTCAAGGAGAGCTTAAGTGGTTCGGGTGTATCGGACACCCAGAGTAATTGTCAACTAGAGTGAAGGGGGTCATGAGGTACCATTGATCACCCGAAAGACCGAGATAGGGGGAACGTAAGAGTGAGTGCGTGAGTAACGGACGCTGGTCGGAGGTTACTGTGTGTGTAAGCAACCTATCAGAGAGACGATAGACATTTCGTCAGTTGTGTTGACAATTACATATAGACTGTGGACGTACAGTCGAGGGAAGTGACCGCTTGGTCGGAAGTAGTCATTTTTCGGTGTATGAATGGGACGCATGCATGATCGGGAGACGAGTTGAGAAAGGAGGGGTGCTGCTGCGAAGCGGAGAAAAGTGACGTCAGAAAGTGTCGCGACGTGATTGGCCGACCGGAGAAAGACCGCGCTGTGATAGGCCAGCTAGCAAAGACGTCAGAAAGTGTCGCGACGTGATTGGCCGACCGGAGAAAGACCGCGCTGCGATAGGCCAAGTTAGCAAAGCCGCGATAGGATTGGTGGATTGTCATCAGGAAGTAAACAGAGTAGCGAGGCTGGATATTGTGCGTATAATTATGAAGTGTTTTAAATGGCTGAGAGCGGCGTTTAAAAAAGAGAAGCGGGGATCGGAAGAAGGGGAAGAAGCCCCGCCGGAGGGTACGCCGGCTCGTTACATGGCAGTGAATGTTGGGCTGCATACGATCCTTTGGATATCAGAGTGGAGTAAGATTACGGAAGGAAATGAGGAACTGACGTTCCCGAAGTACGGGACGTTCAGATTAGAGGTGTTACATCGATTAAAATCAGTCATGACCTCAATGAGACCCTTGCCTAGACCGACCCAGTTTGAAGCCCTTGATGCATGGATTAGGGCAGCGCATGAAAAGAATATGAACAGACGACAAAAAAGGGTGAAACGATCGGTAAGGGCAGTGCAGGATGCCAGATGGGATGCGGATGCTAAAAGATGGAGAGTACATAACATGGAAGTCAATAAACTGTACCCAGTGTTAGAGGTGCCCGAAAATAAAAGCCCCCTAGAAGAAGATGATGAGAGCGAAACAGAGGACAGCCTGATAAACAGATTATTGACAGACAGGCCACCCCCGTATAATAGAGCAGGGGGGGAGGTCGAGCATAGTGAAGGAGAAAAAGGGGGCAATGCAGGAGAGCATGGACCGCTTCCCAGTTCAGAGTGGGATCCTGAGGCAAAGAAAGAGCTGTCCCAGCCTAGTCAGGTGCAACAGGTAGTCGGTAGGTTTGTGGTACAAAGAGCGCCGGAAACGAAGTGCGCCACATCCTACACATTACCAGATGCACTACAGGTACCTGTTACCATAGGTCCTATAATATCGATATATGACCAAGAGAGAGCGAGAGGGGAAGAACGGGTACGGAAGGAAAGAGAAAGAGCAGAGACAGCAAGGAGGAACGATACGATCAATTTCCCAAGTCAGATGCCGATACCAAGAGAGTGGAGCACCCCGGTGCACCCAGCAGGGGATCCAGGAGGGGATCCTGGGGGCCCTAGATGGCCAGTGGATCTGAGGGGATCTGGACGAAAATCCTTTCAAGAGCTAAATGAGTACATGAAGAAGTGGGATGAGGCAGTGGAGGCTCACAAGAGCATCATAGCTGCGGAAGCTGAAAGGGAAAGTCAGGACAGCAGAGCTCGGACTCACTGCGGGGCTGGGGAGAGCAACCCGGAGTGGGACGGGAGAGAGAGAGATAGTAGGGGAGTCACCCATTGGGCCCGGAGTGGAGATAGAACGGACCTGGAAAATGGGGGCCCCGGGAGTGGAGGGGTGTCGCGCCCAATACTCAGTGAAGGGGAGAGGAGAGCGCAAGAGTACAGAAACAGCTTTAAGTGTCCCCACTGTGTGCCCGGCACCAGAGAACTGAATGGGAGTTGTGAGAGGTCGCACCATAGTCCCTGTGATGACGGACACGAGCGCAGCCCAGGGAATATGGGGAACCAGGAAGGATCGTATCGGATACTGAGTGATGCTAGGCAAAGGGAGAGTAGCGACCAGAGGGAAAATAACAGAGAGGTGTACGGTGAGAGGAGAGAAGAAGAAGAGAGTGGGCAGAGCAAGAGTAGGGGTAACAGGCCCGTGTTCCATCACCTTCCAAGATCGGATGGCCGAGCATGGGACCTGGAGAGATGGGAGCAAGGGAGAGCACTCATTAACTCTCCCGAGCCCAAACGTAGAGCTCGGAGTTGGGATGGTAGGGAGACCAGTGAGCCCCCTTCGAAAGACATATTGCGAGCTGAGATAAAAGCCAAGAGACTCGATGTCGCCAGCTTAAGGTCAGACCTGGATGACATGGTAGATGGTACCCTGCCTTTAGAAAGAATGGAAATGTATGAGCAGGATGAAATACTGTATATGGCAAGGACATCACTCGAAAGGCGAGAGCAATCCATGAGAAGTTAGTCGAACTAGCAGGCAAATATATGGTGGACCTGTCAAGAACCAAAGCATTACAGGGTAACCACAGGCTACATTACACAGATCGAGACCTAGATGAGAGGAGAACGATTGGGCTGAAAACGCACATAAGGGAACTGATCACTGGAATAAGGACATGGAGGGCACTAGATAAGTGGGAAGAGAGGTGGTCCAAGAAAGGGACCGTCAGGAGAAGCACGCTTGGTATGACACCAGGAAGGCTGCAGGGAATAGAAGCATACCCTTTGCGTGAAGTCGCAAATGGGAACTATGTGCATGTCCCTTGGAGTAGGGGAGATTTAGCTGCTTTTACCACCTCCTTCCCCAAATTGCGGGAAAACCCAGTGGAGTGGTACAAGCAAGTCGAGAGATTTGTAAAAATCTCAAAGGTCCTATGGATAGATCTGAACACGCTGTTTGACATTGTAGTACCAGGAGATCTGTGGACAGCATGCAAGGTTAGCGCTGAGTGGCCCACAACGGAGCCGGAGAGAGATGCTAAGACTAATGGGCCGTCCGAGATTGTGATGGCAAAATTTGAGAGAGTGATGACTTGGCTGAAAGAGAAAGTGCCAATGCAAGACATAGATTGGGTCAGAATAGACCGAACCAGACAGGAACCCAAAGAGACAGTCCACGAATATTACGAGAGATTGCTGAAGGCGTTTAAACAGTATAGCGGCCTGGATGTAATGGATCCAAAAGACATAGGGCAATTTGTGTCCAAGTTCGTCCTGGGACTGAGACCGGATATTAGTTTAATGATTCAGCAACACTCGATTTGTTGGCAAAGTAAACCCCTAGACGAAATACTGAGATATGCCAGGTACTGCTGTGATGAGATAGACTCCAAGGCTAAGAAACTAAAAGAAAAGTTGATGGTGGTACAGATGCAGGCAGCAGGGAAGGGGGGACAGCAGCAACAGCAGCAAGGAACAGGTACAGGAGGAAAGAAGCAGTACAGTCAGAACAAGGGCAATGAGGAGAGTTCCACCTTTAGACCCAGAACAGACATAGCTGCCTTGAAGGAAAACGACTAGGTGCCACCAGTGTAACGAGGTGGGGCATTGGAAACGCGAGTGTCCCTACAATGTAGAGATAGGAGAACAAGAGGTAGAGGAGGAAGAGGTCCAGAGCGCGCCTACAA
The DNA here is from genome assembly GCF_964261635.1 of Lissotriton helveticus. Lineage (NCBI taxonomy): Eukaryota > Metazoa > Chordata > Amphibia > Caudata > Salamandridae > Lissotriton > Lissotriton helveticus. Next base: position 1,374,984,943 of record NC_136063.1, on the reverse strand, counting down.
GAGGGGTGACGCCATACCAGGGAAAGGTGCTCAAAGGGGGGGGGCTCCTCCCCGAGCCCAGTTCCCGCAACCTCCCCGAGTAGGGACTATGGGTAAGACCTATAGACAAATGCCCCTGTTTGTGGAAGGTGAAGAGTGCTATTATGTGGACCCATTAACCGGACAGAGAGTGGAAAGAGAAGACTGCACCCTCGGGGCAGCTTAGAGGTGGACCAGAGGGGACCCTATGTCGAAGCAGAAGTAGCAGGGTGCCCTACGACATTTCTGGTGGACACAGGAGCCACTAGATCCACGATCAGATCAGCTGCAGTTCCAGACCTGCCCATGTCTGGAGAGACCATACAAGTGGTGGGGGTCGCAAACAGGAGAATAACCAGCCAATTGACAGAACCGGTACAGGTGAAAATAGGGAAGTACAGCGATGAGCACCAATTTGTGGTTTGCGATTCAAGTCCTGTGTGTCTGCTAGGGAGAGACCTGTTGTGTAAATTGAATTGTACAATATACTGTACACCTCAGGGAGTGGAGGTATTGACCAATGATGATGACGCAGACTTCAAAGTTGCAAACTCAAGAATATGCGTGGAGCTGTACCCTACTTTGACAGTAGATGAGCTCCCCTGGGACTTGAGAGAGACAGTGGCACCAGAAGTATGGGATTTCACTGGGGAAGAGATAGGATTGGTCAAAGGGGTGGACCCGGTGAAAATTGTAGTGAAACCGCATGCTGAGTTCCCAAGAACACCCCAATATAAATTGACTCCAGAAACGATTGCAGGCATAAAACCCGTGATCGAGTCCATGATTAAACAGGGAATACTGAAAGAAATCGTGGGAAGTCCATGCAACTCCCCGATTATGGGTCTGCAGAAACCAAATGGGAAATTTCGGATAGTGCAGGACCTCCGAAAGATTAATAACATAGTCGTTTCATGTTGTCCAGTGGTACCGAATCCATCAGTGATACTGTTTCAGATTCCATTCCAAGCTGAGTGGTTCACTGTGATCGATCTTTGTCAGGCTTTCTTTTCGATCCCTCTGGACGAAGAAAGCCATTTTCTTTTCGCATTTAAGCTGGAAGGTCGCGTCCTAACATGGTGTCGTATTCCTCAGGGGTATACAGAAAGCCCATCGATCTTCAACCAGCTTTTGAAGAAAAATCTTGAAAGTCTAGTGCTGCCCCAGAAGTCAGTTCTGGTCCAGTACATAGACGACCTCCTCGTGGCGTCAGAAACAGAAGAAGCTTGCAGGGAGGACTCCATTGCTTTGTTAAATCACCTAGCTGCCAATGGGCACAAGGTGTCCCCGGGAAAATTGCAGTACTGCCTGACAGAAGTGCAGTACTTGGGACACAGAATAGAGAAAGGAAAACGAAAGGTGTCACCAGACAGGATAGAGGCGATCATGAAAATGAATGCGCCTAGGACACAGAGAGAGGTCAGGATGTTCCTAGGGATGGTGGGTTATTGCCGACAGTGGATCGCGAACTTTTCACTGAAAGCAAAGCCCTTGCAAAAACTGACGCACAAGGAGGTGAGCGATCCGGTACCATGGGACAAAGACTGTTTGATGGCATTCTTACAGCTGCGAGAGGACCTGTGTCGTGCTCCGGCATTGGGAATGCCTGATTACAATAAACCATTTTTGCTTTACTGTTGTGAGAGAGAAGGTTGCGCGTTGTCTGTGTTAGTCCAAATCCATGGGAATGCCCGTAGACCAGTTGCTTATTTCTCGGCTACTTTAGACCCAGTAGCCGCAGCGTTGCCCGGATGTCTCAAATCCGTTGCTGCAACGGGTGTCAGCATTGAAAGATGTGAAAATATCGTCATGGGGCACCCGTTAGAGGTGTGCGTGCCCCATTCTGTTGAACTGTTGATGACCAGGACCAAAACACAGCATCTGACCAATAGCAGGCTCACGCGCTATGAGCAAGTTATTCTTGCTGCAGAGAATGTGACCCTCAAGAGATGCTCTGTTTTGAACCCTGCCACCTTGATGCCACTCCCAAATGACATCGAGGATGATGATGAATGTACAGACCATGACTGCCTCGATGTGACTGAACTATGCACCAAACCCAGACCCGACATCGTAGATGAGCCACTGACCGACCCAGACGAAATTTTCTTTGTCGATGGCTCATGTGTAAGAGACGAAGTTGGGCAGTTGAGAGCAGCTTATGCTGTTTGTACAATTACTGGAGTTGTGGAAGCTGGGTGCCTGGAAGGAGTACACTCCGCTCAGGTAGCCGAGATTATTGCCTTGACACGTGCTTGCTTGGCAAGCAATCAAATTCGAGTCACCATATACACCGACAGCCAATATGGTTATGGGGTGGTTCATGATTACGGGCAGTTATGGTCTCAAAGAGGGTTCATGACCTCTTCAGGCTCTCCCATTCGCAATGGAGAGTTTGTGCGCCTGTTGTTAGAGGCGTTGCAATGTCCAGCAGGTATCGCAGTTGTAAAGTGCACCGCACATACCAGAAATGAGGACTTCGTTTCGAAAGGCAATAGATATGCCGATGAAGTTGCGCGGTATTGCGCGGAGCAAGGGTACTCTTTCACAGAGGTGGAAGTGGGTGGAATAAATGTAAGGACTGAATTAGCCATGATATTGGAAACTGTTGATACTTGGGATGAACTGTCAAACATGCAAGAAAATGCTCCTGATTTTGAAAAAGAAACATGGGAAAAGGCAGGATGTGTAATGGGTGAGTCCCATTTTTGGGTCTCAGCAGACGGCAGAGCAGTGTTGCCCAATGAGATGGTGAGCCCAATGGCCAGACTCATACATGGTCCCGTACACCTAGGGAGAGATGCTATGCTGAGAGTGTTTAGACAGACCTGGTACAATCCTAAGTTTAGAATAGCAGCAGAAGCAGTGTGCCAGCGTTGTGTGACCTGTCAGCAGCTGAACGTAGGAAAAAGAACACCAGTTGCACTGAGCCACATAGGAAGGTCTGGAGGTCCATTCAATCGAATGCAGATAGATTTCATTGAAATGCCGAGGTGCAACCGCCTCCGCTATGTCCTGGTGGTTGTTTGTGTATTCTCCAGATGGGTTGAGGCATACCCTACACGTAGGTGCGACACCCTCACAGTGGCCAAGTTACTGCTTAGGGAACTCATTCCGCGCTTCGGGGTGCCGGCCTTTTTGGAATCAGATAGGGGAACGCATTTCAACAGCGAGCTTGTGAAGATGATTTGTGCGGCTCTGAACATAGATCAGAAATTGCATTGCAGTTACCGACCAGAAGCCTCAGGAATTGTGGAGCAGATCAATGGCACGATCAAGGCCAGAATTGCAAAAGTTTGTTCCTCAACGACCCTGAGTTGGCCTGACGCCCTGCCATTGGTCCTCATGAGCCTTCGTAGTACCCCAGACAGAAGAACGGGGTTGTCACCACATGAGGTGTTAATGGGGAGAGCAATGAGGCTGCCATCTGTCCCAACTGCTGCACTGTTAAATATCACAGATGATATGATCCTGGACTATTGTAAGGGGCTGTCTGACGCCATTCGTTCTGTGTCCCTTCAGGTGCAGGCTGCTGAGGTTCCATCGTGCCAGGGCCCGTGCCATGACCTGTACCCTGGGGACTGGGTCCTGGTGAAAAAACATGTGAGAAGAAGCTGCCTGGATGTTCGTTGGCGTGGGCCCTTCCAGATCATCCTGATCACGAACACGGCTGTGAAGGTGGGAGGCCTGCCCAATTGGATCCACGCGTCACATACGCGAAGGGTTCCAGCACCTCTGGAAGAAACAGCTCCTCTCTCGGATAGACGTCCAACAGAGGACCGAGAAGCCATAGAGGGGGCTAGCCAAGCTGTAGAGGTGCCAGCGGAAGCAGGGAACGAGTCTGACCAAGCTGAGGACGGTCAGTACAACAGCGAAACAGACGACGCTACAGAAGGAGAAAGTAGCTGGGAGTACGAGTCAGACACTGACAGGTCTGACAGAGAGCGAGAACAGACAAGAAGGAGAAGGAGTAGAAGGGCACGTGGAGAAGCTAATTGGCCGCAAAGAAGGAGCTCTAGCTTGAGGTCAACTCCAGAGATAACCCTTCCTCCGATATCAGAAGACTCAGACCCGGAAGAAGGTGCTCAGGGCGCTGAAGCACCGGACCGAAGAAGGTCAAGAAGAGTGCGTGTGCCTAGCAGAAGATACTCCACCCCTGAGTGGACATATCTGGCGACAAATGTCTGTGAAACAGGAGACAGGGAGGATCCGAGCGGTGGTGGTGTCCAGTTCTGAGCCCATCGTCACCGTGGAAATACGACTGTTGGTACCCGGAGTCGAACAAGAAGGGTCACTAACATTCATGCTCCCCAGACCTCCCCGCCTCAGCAAGTTAAAACACATGTTTCTCTCAGAATTGCAATTCCCCGACTTTGGTACAACGATAACAGCCCATGAAGAGCACAATCTTCGTTTGGAAATACTGAACTTTGCTATCGAAGCTGCAGGCACAAACCTGATAGTAGATGCTTAAAGGACTTTGTAAATAAAACGAGCAGAAAAAGAAGATTACCTAGCGCCCAGGAAGCAGAGAATATTAGGGACCTTCCCTTGAGTTGATGGAGAAGGGCTAGGGTTGTCTGTATTGAACTATTAAAGGACCTTTGCGAAGAAGGTTGTCAGCTTCCAGTTGTGTGGATTCTAAAGACAAAAAGAGTAAACAGAGACTGTAAAGGAACGAGAAGAAAAGAACTTTGTGCCAAGATAAGAGAGAGCCATATTGTCTGACGAAATGGAAGCCGGCACCCAGAACCGCAGAGCTAAATGTATAATAGGTACACTAATAGTAGGAGTGATAATATTGATAGCTTTAGTAGTAACAATTTCTTATGTAAAGGGACATGAGGAAGAGGCGAAGGTAACTGATGTGAAATCTGTAGAAACGCTTACACCCACTGTTGCTGGTGAGAAAAGGGAAAACACTCAAGAGAAAGCGTTATTAGCTGCAGAAGCCCGCAGGTTACACGTAGATGAGTCCCAAGGAGACTTTAGGTCAAATGCTTATGCTAAACTCTTATATGAATACGTGGATGCCATGGAGGTTAAGGACTGTTACGTCTGCATGCAGTTGCCGGCGTCTGTAGATGAAGGCATTAGATATCATCACCTCCCGCTGACATATGGCATTACATGTAGCTTATTGCTTAGTATATTTTATGAGAGAGATAGTTTTGAATACTATTTCTCCAACTATGATTCAGTGTTGCCGGAAGTCCCAAATTATAAGCAGATGAACAAATGGGACTACTGGAAAAGTGAAGACAGATTGGCCAAGTTCTTCATTCCTTGGAATACCTTAGATACTTCACATGCCCGTAGAAATAACCTGACATGCAAGGTGTCAGAAGTCGAGAAGAAGTTCATAGGGCAGGTGGATGATCGTTACAGGAGACAAAAGATTTTGAAAAAATCAGGACAATGGAAAACAGATTGGACCGAGGAAGAGAAGGCACACAAGAGAAAGGGTAGTAGTGGTCCAATAGCTTTAGATAAGACGCAGAGAGGAAAGCTATGTCTTCACCGAGCCAAAACGTATTATGAAAATGTATACGTGGGAGAAGTCGACTGTGAACATGCTTTCAATATAGAGTACTATACTAAAGATTTCCTGAAGGGAATGCAAGTGATTCCAAATGTGTATTTTGTATGTGGAAGAAATGCCTACGTGAGACTACCTGACAACTGGTATGGATCATGTTACCTAGCAATTGTCTTCCCCAAAATATATCATGCACAAGACTTAGAGATCATTGAGGGCAAGACATCATCGAGGGGAAGGAGAGATATAGGAGATGCAGAAATGGTTGGAGATGTCTTTGGAGCTATGTTCCCTCTTTTGGGTCTAATCCTTAATGATGTTAAAATTAGACGACTGGCAACAGTCGTCGACAGGTTGTCTGCCAGCACTGCTCAGTCCTTAATGCTGGTAGAAGGAGAGATGCAATCGATAAGGGCTATGGTTCTTCAGAACCGTCTTGCGTTAGACGTCCTACTCGCAAAAGAGGGCGGAGTCTGTAAGGCTTTGAAGGTCCAGGAATGTTGTACCTACATTCCAGACAATTCAAAGCCCCTTGAGAAAGTTATTAGGAACATAACTGATATTCACAAGGAGATCGAAGACTTGAGTAGAGAAAATGTCTGGGAAAAGGTGGGCCACGGAATGAGTGCAGTTGGAGGGTGGATCTCCACCCTAGGCAAAAGCTTTGTGTGGTATATACTAAAACCTGTCATCATAATATTGATCTGTGGGATCATATTGTGGGGGTTGGTGAGGGTATTCAAATGGTACAGAGCAAAAAGGTCAGAAAGGGCCCAAAGAGAGCAGCTGCAGAGATTGGCTGCCATACAAGATAATCAGTACAGGAGTCTGAGGGCTCTGGAAGCGCAGAGACAAGTTATGCTAGCAATATCTGCAGTTTAAATATTAGTGATGACCCCGAGAGGTCATCAAAGGGGGGAACTGAGAGAGCGCAAACTGACCTAAATGTATGAGTGCATCACACTTACCCGTAGTAAGCACAAATCATGAGGAGAAATGCCATGAGTGCTAATAAGTATCTGCAATTATATTCTGAATGTATAGCTAATGTAGAGATTTAAGTAGAAGTGGAACTAATACAGAAATGTGTGACATTATATGATTTTATTAGATGTGATTATTCCTGAATCCATGTCGTGTAGCTGTTAAAATGTAAGATGGCATGTGGTTAAACGCAGAATGTGGTAGGCCTCAGAGCCAGAGCTAGAAGGGAAGGGGAAGGTGTTCCTTTTCATGACATAGATTGTACTAATGTTTTGGTCATTGCATTAATGGGCCATGATTTATAGATGTGTTTACTGAATAATAGAATAAGAGTATTAACATGCTTTAATTAATGAAGAAGTTGAATGCTATAATCATTATGAGAAATGCTGTAGGCCTGAAATGTTTTAACGTTGGTTTACACGTACTGGTCTGGGCCAAGAAATGTTGCGAACCTTTTTGGAAGTCTATGAGAGTTGGGATCTTGGCTGCAGATGTCTGTCTGCAAGAGAAAAGGGGGAATCCAATTATAAATAATATGAATAGAGGTTTGTTCAGGAGACGGCCCAGACATGGAGGAGGGTTTTGGAATGTTTAAGGGGTATCAGCGGGCCGGAGAAGAGTCTGAGAAGCAAGGTCAACTCCAACGTATGAGGCCCAATACAAAGCAGCATGGAAAAAGCCAGAAGCTACACCACGTGAGGGGCGTCTCGCGAGGGGCGTCTCAAATGTTGTTGATTGTTTTGTATTAGGGACAGCACCCCTGGGTGGAGTTAGAGCAGATGCCTGAGGACCCTTTAGAGAGCGGATGGGTAGGCAGAGAGGGGTCATGACTGGAGAACTATAGGTTTTCACCAAGAGACTAAGAGTGAGTGACTTCTCTAGGGGGTCATTCACTGCTGACACCTTTGTTGGGTTGAGATTTGGTTAAGTAGGGATACCATCTAGAGCAGGGTAGGGACAGCCTAACCTGTGCGTTTTTCCTCCAACTTAAATGAAGGAGAGATCTCAATATGCGTCAATGCTGATAGCTTTATTATTCTTAGAACTTGTGTTAGTAATTTCCGTTGCTCGTCTGAGGGCTTTCAGAGAGCACATGTATGTAGTTGGACCTGTGTATCTCGTGAATCTCATTTTGAGATGCCTGTATTTGCAGCTTATCCTATCCTTACAATAAACTTTTGAAAGCTAGAAGTTGTTTGTGATCTTTGGGAGCAGAGTCCTTTATTGGGTGAACTAACTTGGTAAGAGATGCACTTTCTTCCTCATTGACAGGCAATAAAGGTTCAGTCGACCAGATCGAGGTTTAGATCAATAGTGATAAGGTATCGATCAAAATCTCGCCCTTCCATCAGCATGGCCAGCCGTAGTAAACAGACTATAACCAAACGGCCTATCTAGAGGAGAGTTATAAGTAGTGCTAATGTTTATATATGAATATTCCAGGCTCGCAAAAACTTCAAAGAGGATTCTGGAATCTACAATAACCTATGCATTCTGCTCAGCAATGCACACAGACTCAGGTGCTAAATATGATGCTGTAGGCCATTTTAGCACCTTCCCAGCCTGGAAACCTGCCAATGACCATGTCACTCACTGAGCTTAGTATTTCATGTCTCTATTTTCCTGTGTGTGACTGCGAACTCAACATTCTAAAACCAGCCGCGGCCCGGGGAGGGAGTTCCATGGGGCAGACAGGCGGGGCGGGGGAGGAGCAGGGTGGTAAACACCGGAATATGGATGATTGCAGGTAAGTAATCAATGAAAATAATAAAACGAATTTCGTAGCGCAGCCTGCATTGCAAAATGCAATGCAGGGCGCGCTACAAAATTCGTTTTATCAATTTAATTGTTTACTTACCTGCAATCATCCCTATTCCGGTATTTACCACCGAGTGCAACCGATGTCAACTCAGTTCCTTACTCTTTTGTGTAATGAGTTACCAGGAGCAGTTGTGGAGCAGGGGGCTCTGTTGGCAACCTGGGCGTGCCGTGAGGGTGATCTCCCATGACAGGACTCTGATCGGTGCAGAATGGGACAGGTGTCGCGCCAATGACCAGGCTGGCTGCAGTTAAAGCAAGTGGTCCCTGATGGGATATTAGATGCTGAGCTTCTGCCTCCCTATCCACTTCTGCCCATGTCTCTTACTTGTGTACCCTTCTGCCTTTAATTTGGTTTTTGCCAGACCATGTTTTTGTTGCTTTCTTGCTATACTGGTCTAATTCTATGGTAATATTTTTCTGTAAGAACTCCTGTCATTGTCCGAGCAGCTTCTCACCATGCACAAAAAGCTAATTTTCAGAGCTCATGCCTCTGGACAATGACATGACGGTGGGGAAGGGGAACACATTCACATACATCTTTTGTTCGTATTCAGCCATGCGCAATATTATTCATAAGAAGCAAGGTATATGTTCAGTCACACCGGCATTCCGAGGACAGATCCTATGCTCCTGGTTCATCATGAGGCATGCACAAATAGGAGGGTGCCATAAAGATTTGCTGAAAGTGATGAACCCTCATTCACTAAAATATACATGCATAGATACACAGCGAAGCGTGGAACTAGCCCTGGTCTACTTGATCTCCTGTAGACTAGGGTGTCTTACCCACATACCACAATTCCCAAGTCCCAAAGCCCTATCCTGGGGAGCAATGGGAGGGGCAGAAGGATAGTCACTTAATTCTACCAGGAAAATTCACAAGCACAGGCACAGGAAAATAAATAAGCAATATATACCATGTTACAATATTTAAAATTCTAAAAAGTATGTTAATGGCAAAGTGTGGCAAAGACATACTCATCAGCAAAAAATGTACATCACCCTAATCTCCTCTTGTCAATCATTTCACCCTAATCTCCTCTTGTCACCATCCTCTTGTTACCAGGGTATTTTGCACCTGGATACAACTGGAGACCCCCCCAGGCACCAGGCGTCCTGACCCTAGCGAAAGACATTCAACCACCAGACGCACCCTCAGTACGAGTGAATCACAAGGTCGATGGAGGAGACAAGTCAAATCAGAGGACCATCCACTGCGTCCCGCTATTTCAGAAGAAAGAATCACAACCTTCACTCATTGGCCAGTATAAGAGCTAAAACAAGCAGTACGGTATATCTAATCTTCAAAACAGTGCAAACCAAGATATGCACATACCTTTGTCTGGGACCCAGTCACAGTCACGGCCCAGGCACCCAAGTGAAGGGAGTTTGATTGTCGGGAACCTCTCTGGCATGTGGTGTATCATAGGGTCATTCACCAAGTGATGATTCACCTACCATCAAGAACCATCTCGGCTGAAAATGCGTCACGTGGTGCATGGAGGTCAGTGTTTCAGGGAGGCAACAGGTAAAACCAAAAGAGAAAAGAGACCACAGCAAGTAAAATATGTTTAAAAAAAAAAAGAAAATATCACAATATCACATATTACAGGAAACCATGAAGTAAAGCTGCGTATGAAACGCACAATGTCACAATATAATAAGAAAAGCAAAACTGTGCAAGAGCAGGGAACAGCTAGGGGGAGCAAATGGTTGCTGTGGAGAAGTGGAGGGCGTAAATGACTGATGTATCACATCACACAGGCAGGGAGGGCAATACGTTTTTTGTTTTTTCATGCTGTGTACAATTATATTGTTGGTGCAGCTGCTGCACTGTCAATGTAAAAACACAATAGACCATACACCGTTTTTGGCACTGAAGGGAACTACTTTAAGATTGGATAATCCTTGAGAAAGGGCAACAGAATGCCATCACCACACAGTGAAGTAAGCCAATGGCCGAGGTGAGCTAACCCAATGTCTCATGCTGTATGTTGTATTGAGTGAAAGAAAAATGTGAACGAAATATGTGAATGGCACATTAACAGGCCAATGAATGAGGAGGCTGAAAGCCCCTATAATTAAATATATATGTAAGTATGTTGTACTACACATATGTATATTATACATGTAATTTTAGTAAAAATGAAAACGCTGTGCCTAAAATGCAGCAGGCCAATAAAACTGAAAAACAGGTAGGGCAGCATGGCGATCAACAAAGTGTGAGGCCTTTCATCCTTAAACCCCTAGGGGCATATTTACAATAAGTGGCGTATCCCTGCATATCAGCAGTGATGCGCCACTTATTGTGCGCCATGCCTTGTTAATGCTGCGTCAATCCTTACGCCTGCTTCAAGCAGGTGCAGGGTTTTGACGCAGCATGGTCCCCAAAGTGACTGAGTGAAATCTTGTAGATTTCACTCAGCCACTTTTAGGAGGCGTTCCTGCGCAGGAACACCTCCTTCTGGCGCAGGGCTTTACAACGTGACGCATCTCCCAGATGCGTCACGTTGTAAATACCCCGCACCATGGCGCATCTTTTGTGCCACCGTTGCGTCACAAAAGTGACGCAAAGGCGGTCATAAAAGAGGCACAAGGGGCTGGTAAATCTGCCACCTATTGTTCAGGACCTGACAGAATGATACAAATAGTATTGGGTGCTCTGATTGGTGCATCTGTCTGGTGTGATCATTGAGCTGATAACTAGGTTATGATGACTTCTGGGTTTACACTCACAATATAGAAGAAAGTCATTTTTAAATAGATCCCATTTTCTAATTTTGAAACACTTTACTATTCTAACCTAGGCTTTTGGAGCGCTCCGTTTCATCAGATGGCCAGTAAAGAAAGGCAGCTGTCTCATTTCAAATGCATAGATCCTGACCTTCAGGTTTAACAGATTTATTACAGATCGGAGTCCAAATTCCCTTCTGGTGGAAACAGACGTTTCTCTAGGAAAAGTGCTTGCAGTGAACTTGAATTATACAGTATTGCTTTAGCAGGGTGAACAGGCAGGCAGGCGGGCGGGCATCCTATCCCATCTGTTCACTGCCCTTGCTGAAATATGAATGATTCCCTGCGTGTCACAGAGAACGAATTGCTTAAAAATATGAAATTAGAACGATCGTAAATTGGGGAACTCTGAAACTAGCTTAAAAGCAACTGGAGAAGTAACTGCACATGTAGTCTACGACAACAGAGGTAATTCCTAACGAGCTGGTGCCTCCGCATAAAAGCAAACAAGTCTGAGCAAATTTTAACGTACTTTTTTTGAATTTGGCTCTCCTAGCACAGATTAAACCATTTTTGCTGAGGTTTCTGTATTTTATGACAGTTCATCAGAATTGCCTAAATATGCAGTGAGATGCTGTTGTTTGAAATTATTCATGTATCAAGCTCTTTTAATGACAAGGCAACCAGGAACAGTGCTTTGTTTTCAGGACAGAACTGACTGGGACCACAACGTATATTCGACAGGCAGTACATGTGCGTGATGACGAGTAAGGCAGTGCCTGATGCACACCCCTTTTTATAACTGCATTTTGAAAGCTGTCTTGGGGAGGTGGTAATATGTGGCAAGAATAGTTGTGCTTAGCTGTTGTTTTACATTTGGTCATGTTAATGATGCATCGTGTTGTTATTTGTGCTGTTGGATAAACAGCAAGTACAACCATTGATAAGGGGGACACAGGTGGCTCTCGACCTAGTTGAGAGCTAGTGTGGACCAGAGTGTATGTGTCCAGATGCCCGTCACGGGGAGTTCATGATCACTACATGTGGTGTGCATGCTGTGTCCAGATTGGCTGAGTGTTCTTAACTGTATGTGGCATCTTTATTCATGGTATTTTGTGAACGTGCGCCTTTTGCCAAACATTTTTTTTGGGGGGCTAATTTCATCAGACCCATTTGTGTTATGACTGCTTATATGTGGGATCGAGCTGGGTTTTCCCTGGTTGCATGTTTGTCTTTGGGCTAACTGTAACCCCACCTGTGACCTGTCAAACCGTAGGCTCGATTTTGGGTGGCAGGGCCTGTCTGACCATGTATCTCTGACTCGGGGGTGATGGGGGAAGGCATCATGGGCGAACCTGACAGCAATGCAGGGCCGGACTGGGAACCGAAATCGGCCCTGGCAAAGTGCTCAGCCGGCCCCCCCTCTACCCTGGGGGTGCGACCGCACTCTTTGCCAGGGCCGGTTTTCGGTCGTTTTTGTTACAGGGCCGTTTTTGCAGCTATTCTGCAAAAACGGCCCTGTAACAAAAACGGCCCCCTGGGGCCCAAAACCGGCCCCCACCCATGCGGCCGACCGGGGGATTGCCCGGTGCCTGCAACGGCCAGTCCGGGCCTGCAGCAATGATATGAGTTCACTAAATTGTGTACAAGTAAGATGACAGTTATTGATATAATTTTTACCAACATCATCAGTATTGTGCATACATCGACATTGTCTTTACTGATATTAACATTGTTATGCATGAATAGATTATGGCATACATTGACATTGTTTATACTGTGATTGATATTGTTATGTGTGCACATTTAATGACGTGCATTTACATTGCATTTCTTGGTATTGCCGTGGTCGGGCCTGCATATATCATGGTGTGTAATGACATCATATTCACGGATGTTAACATTCCCCCTCCAGGTGAATTTTCAACTACTTCATCCCCCTCATATTTCATGACTGTTACATTATTTGAGACTGTGTGTGTTGCTGTAGTGTCTGTTATCCTTTCCCTAGCAATTTGCATACTGCCTAATTTGCGGACTGCATTTTTACATCAGGTTACACCCATTTGTGGGAAACCAAACAACAGTAGTACATCAATTAAAACTGGAAGTAGTGACATGAATAGTTTTTTTTTTTTAAACTTTGTTTATTGAGTTTTTAACACAGAATAATACAAGGGTTGGTATTGTGGTCAAAGTGGAAACACCCGGAGCATATAGCATAGACAGATCATGGCAAGTCAACAGCATCATACAGCGAAAGACGGTCATCAGGGTAGAAATCATTGTATGTCAATCAAGTACAGCATCACCTTGTCATCTTACAGTATAAGAGTGCCATGCTTCAGCCCATCGCGAGGGTATTTAAAGGGTAGTATCTGGTCTTTTATGCATAGAAATATTAAACATTGTTAAGTTATTCTAGTCGTTAGGTCATACAATCACTTATGCAGCAAATGTTCATAATCTTGAGCCACCTGTTGATAGTACCACATGTCAGTTCAGTCACATCCTACCTGGTCATTACCACCAGTCCGAGTCCCGCCCCCATCCGGATCCTCATCCCCATCTCCCTGAGCTAGCAGATACGTGACTAGTGGGCCCCAAATGTCATTAGGCCTGCTGGGAATCGGACGTGTTTCAGCAAAAATTGCGTGTTGTTCCTGACAATGAGTCATGTCTGCAAGCCAGTCTTTAAACTTTGGGGCCCTGCCACGACCCCATCTACATGCAACGCGCCGCTTTGCAAGAAGCAGAGCAATATCTAAGAATTTCCTGCAGGTCTTAGGGATGTGTGGTGTGTGCCCCATGAGCATTAGTAATGGATCAAGATTTATGGACTCTTCAACCATTGATTCAAGGGCACGATGCACCTGTTGCCAGTAGGCATCAACAGAAGGGCATTCCCAGGCGAGGTGTAGGAAACCAGCGCGTTCCGCGCGGCAGCGCTCGCATCTATCATCACTGGACAAACGGAACTTGTATTTTTTGACCGGCGTATAGTACAGCCGCTGCAAGAACTTGAAGTGGATCATCTTGAGCCTACTGCTGGCCGATATCCGAGCCGTAAGGTTACAGCAGTATAGCCACTGCTCATCAGTGACCTCTGTTGCCAGGTCAGCAGCCCAATGCATTCGGGCCACGTTCTCCGGTCCCGGGCTGCACGCCCTGATGTGGCGGTACATGCCCGACACCAGATGTGAACCGTCCTGTGAGCATAACATGAAGTGTAGTGGAGATAGGACCTCGGGTTCATTGGGAAAGCCAGGTAAAATTTCCTTCATCCCCTGGCGCAGTCATATGTAATAGAACCTATCGAGTGGAGTAGGGTCGTAAGAGGTAAAAAACAAATCCGCAGATTCGAACTGGCCATTGGAGAAGAGGTCGCCCCAACAGTTGACTCGTAGGCGCCGACAGAGCAACCTAAAGCCATGCTCCTGTAGGAGTTAAAGCTTAGGGTGGTATGCCAGTGGTAGCCGAGGAGAGTATGGCAAGCTGCAGTCTAGCCTCTTCACCATGCGGCGCCAGGCATCCATGGTGCACATGACGGAAGTGTGAGGTGTTTCTATGGACGTCACTGGGCAATGTAGGAGACCATTGAGGGGAAGGGGGTTCGCGATCCAGTCTTCGACTGCCAGTTGAAGCATGAACGGAGTGGGGACCATCCAGTGATATGCGTAATGCGTTTGAGCACATAGGTAATAAGCCTCGAAATCGGGTATATCGAAGCCCCCCTTATCATATGGTTGAATCAGCATTGACCATCGCAGCCGTGGGTGCTTACCCCCCCAGAACAAACGACACAGCTCCGACTTTAATGTTTTTTAAAAAAAACGCACCAGGATAGTAAGGGATAGTAAGGAAAAGATACAGAAATCGGTGCAGCACCACCATTTTGATAAGCGATGCCCTCTCCGCCATGGAGAGGGGAAGGGAGATCCAACGGTCTACTGATGCAGTTCATTTCGTGACCGCTACACCGTAGTTCAGCCGCAATGTTTCATCTTTATCACGTGAAATCTGGATACCAAGGTAACGCAATTCCGAATGACACCACTCTAAAGGAAAGTCAAGTGGGAAATCAGTAACCGCATCTGTAAGAGGGTAGAATTGTGACTTAGCCCAGTTTATGCGCACTCCAGACAGTCTACCGAAGACAACAAATTCCCTAAGTAAGGGATTTAAGTTTCGTTATGGGTCTTTGACAAATAGCGTCATGTCATCCGCATATAACGACACGTCAATCTGACGCTGGAAGCAGCGAACCGCGCCCTCTCGGTGCAGTTGGCGGAGCCTGCAAGCCAGCGGCTCAATGGCTATCGCAAATAGGAGAGGGGATAGCGGGCATCCCTGTCGGGTGCCCCTTGTGATTGCAATGGAGGGAGAAAGGCGGCCATTAATCAGGACTTTCGCTGTTGGTTGCGTATACAGCAATCGGACCCAAGAGATGAATAATTTAGGGAATCCCATACGCGCCAGGATGGTGAACAAGTATGGCCATTCAATGGAATCGAAGGCCTTAGTGGCGTCCAGAAAAAAACGCTGCAACTGGGAGATCAGGGTGCACTGTGCGGAGCAGAGAAAACAATGTGCGAAGGTTATGGGAGGTGGATTGACCAGGGACAAACCCAGACTGGTCGGGCAATACGATCCGGGTCATCAGAAGGGACAGTCTGGTGGCCAGCACCTTCGCTAGTATTTTAACATCACAATTCAAGAGCGAAAGCGGGCGATAGGAGTCACAAGCGTTGGGGCTTTTGCCAGGTTTCAGTAGTGAGGTAATCACGACTTCGCACATTGAGCAGGGAAGGACCCCATCAGCCATAGACTCCTCGAAGATCTCGCGGAGAACAGGGGCCATAATGTCTATATATGCCTTATAAAACTCGGCTGGGATCCCGTCCAGTCCGGGTGCTTTGCCAGTTTTTGAGTCAAATAATAGCATCCCTAATTTCGTCCAACTCGAAAGGGGCGGCCAGGAAGGCCCTATCACCGTCACTGAGCCAGCAGAGAGCCACATCACCAAAGAAGTCAATTTCAATTATAAATCTTTATTCGGCACTTAAAGGGACACCATAAAAGTACATACACAATATATACACATATTAAAAACAATTTAAAAGGTGAATTAAAAAATAAAAAATAAAAAAGGAGCTAAAAAAAGCATTTTATGAACAAAGGGGTTTAGAGGAAATTTCCTTACATGGGGATCTATTTAAATTGTATTAAAATCAATTATTTCTCTCGTAATCCTTAACCGCATTGCAACCCTGATAAAACGTACAGTACAAAACAACGTATAAGCATCGGAGGCTTCCTGAAGAAACCTCAAGGCCACTTTTGCTTGTCTAAGTTTGGTTTCTTTCAGGATCCCTACTAAAAACGTACGTCTTGGGGTGAAATAAAAGGGGCATAACAGAACAAAGTGAAGGGTATCCTGCGGAGACCTAGAGTCGCAGCCGCAGGTACCCTTCGCCTCCACCGTGAGAGTGAACCCAGAGGGAACAGGAAGTAGATGATGCAGCATATTTAGTCTGAATCGAGTCATATAGAATCGATCCTGGGCGTTATGCATCACAGTGAGGTATGGTTCCATACCTTGTTTCTTTGTTAATAAGCAGTAAGATAAAACAGTAGGCTTACATCTTTCCACCTCAACCCTAGTCATGTGTGACCATTCTATAAAAAGTTTTTTAACCATTGTTTTGTTCTGGCCGGTTAAGGATTCTGGATCTGTAAAGAGATTTTTACAGCCAATTGCCTCCATGGAATCGTTTACATACTTCAACCATGGTATGTGACCCCCTCTGTCACGTTTTAAACAATCTTTTAAAATTTATCTTGTAAGGTCCGCTTCTGGGTTAATCCAGATTTTAATCCAAGCAAGGATTGCCCCCCCATGTTAGGATCGAGGCATGTGTTTATAGCAATTTGTCCTTCTGTTATAAGTCTTCTATAGAATTTATCTCCGTCAATCTTAGCCCACTTGATCCTCCTTCCCTGGTCCACTGCCTTCTCTAAGTCCCACCCCTCAGTTGTGTGTGCAAAGTGTGGGCCTTTTGCTACAGTGCATCGTGACCAATCTTTGTTAAATGGTTTTAGGTTGTCACAAAGATGACAATTAAAATCCCCCATAAGTATTATACTAGGGGGGTTTGGTGTCTTATTTAATAAATCCTGCTTGTCTAGGCGGGAATCCAATTCTTTTGTGACGGTCCCCTTTCCCATCGTGCCTACGGCGTTATACCAATTAAGTAAAAGAAGATTGAACCTTTTAAAACGATACCCTACCGCTTGAATGTTTCGTGAATCCCAGTTATAATTAGACCAGGTTCCTTGCATATGGAGGTCAACATACATTATCAGTCCCCCAATCGCTCTCCCTGATGGGGATTTTTTGGCTGGGACAGAAAAACATTTGTACCCCTCTAAACTGTACAGATTTGGGTCAACCACCCATGTTTCTTGAAGACATATGATTTGGAAGTTATTTATGTAATTCCGCCATTCCTGGGAATCAAATTTAGCTGCTAATCCTGCAATATTCCAGGATATAATTCGAAGATTATCATGATTATCTCCCAGGGGAAGCTCTTCTAAGCCCCTTAGTGAATGCTCTTCCTTATCTTCCTCTATAGATGTTATATTAGTACGGAGTTCTGGTATAGTGTCGCTGTTCCGTCTAATTCGATCGGGGGTTGTCTTTTGATCTGAATGCTCTATTATTTTCTTTCCCCCTTTTTTTCTTATCAGATTCTTTTTACTAACTCCCCTACCGTCACTATGTCCTGAAGTACTCAGTGTGCCAATTCCTATTCCAGTGGGCCCTTCCTCCTTTAATCTCATTGTGAGATCGAAAGTGCTAGTTTCCTTCAGTGCAAGTCAGTCAACCTCTTCAAGAGCACTGAACCTATTCCAGTGCACATGTTGAGGTAGGAAAGGGTCATAGTCTGGGGTGGCTTGGTAAGGCATTTGCCATTGGGTGGGTCTATACTGTGGTTCCATCTGTTGAGCCCTGCTCATAGGGATTCTATTTGTCTGCACTGGTCTTTGAGGTGTATACGGGTAGAAAAACGATAAATGTAAAGGGTGGATTTGTGTATGAGCTCCACTAGGGGATGCATTGCATATATAATTCACTGCTGCAATGTCTCTAAAGTTGACTGTTATTATGTCTCCTGCTATTGTTTTTATTCCTCTCCCAATCCACTCTACCCTTCTTACTGTAAGTATTTCGCCACAGATATTTGGAGGTAGGGGTCTATTTATCTGCAGCCATTGCACACATTTGTTTCTTAGTTCCAAGTATGTTTCCCTTTTTCCCTCTTTTAATGGTGGTACTCCTGTCAGTACCACCACAAAGGGCAAAGCTTCTGGTGGAAGATTGATTGCCTGAAATCGGGTTGATCTTATTTTTTCAGGTGCATTCTTTGAAGTAGCGGGGTTTGCGGTAGTCTTTTCTTTTGGGGTTTGATCTGGTTTTTCATTTGGAACTTGGAGAGTTCTTTTACAATGTTTTGTTTGTCCCTGTGTTGTCTCATTAGAGCTGCAAGGGTTGGAGGGTATTGAGACTTTTTGTACTATTGGAGTATTCATTTGCCTGACTTTCTTTAGATTGTTTGCCGTAGATTCATTAACTAGCGCTGCCTTGTCTTTTAGTGTCTTGTTGGACATGCCCCCATCTTGTTCCGCTTTGGATAGTACATTATCCTGTCCCAGTTGCCTAGTGGGGCCAACCCCCTTATTGTTTATTAAAGATGTTAATCTGTCGATTTTTGACATAAGGGGTTTGATCAGGGCAGTGATTGTATCTTCTAGGTCTGCTTTCAGGTCGGCTACCATATTTGCAACCCAGCAGGGTATTCCTGGTGTGGAGGTGGTTATGGGTGCTACTGAATTATGATTTATTATTTTGTTTTGTCCCTTTTTTCTCCCCTGTTTTTGACCATCTCTGGACCTTTTTTCTTCTATATTATTTGGGATCGCCTTTTCTGTGTCACATATGGTGCTTAGGTTGGTATGGATATTCACTATGTTCCTCGTGGTCTCAGTGGGGGCCTGGACACATGGAAGCTCAGCAAAAGAGGAAGTGACACCGAGGCTGGTATCTGGGTCGTCTGTAGCGTCTAAAGTGACTACTGACAAATCAGGTGTCGCTTCCTGTGTACATCACTACATCACTACAGGGATGAGATAGTTGAATTAGTGATGACTGCAGAAAGAGACGACTGCATCAGTAAGCATGCAGCAGATTTCCTAACAAATGCCGAAGGTAAAGTTCGATACTTTTACTGTCTACCAAAAACACATAAAAACCGGTTTCCACCTCCTGGCAGACCGATTGTGGCTGGCATAGGGTCTCTTTTAGAACCCCTTTCAAAATACTGCGACTTTTTCTTTAAGCCCTTGGTGCAGTCTACTAGCACTTATATCAAGGACACAAAAAGTTTACTGGCAATGCTGCTGACAGTCAAATTACCTGAGGAATCGTGCTTTCTTGTCTCATTAGACATTGAGAGCTTGTATACCTGTATTCCCCAGGATGCTACTCTGAAGGTTCTGGCGGATGCTCTGGACCAGACCCCTTGGGATTTTAATACTTCTAAAAAGTTTGTCATTGAGTGTGCAACTCTGGCATTGAAACGAAATTATTTTCAGTTTAAAAACCAATTTTTCCTGCAGAAGATGGGCACTTCTATGGGCAGTACATTTGCCCCGAGTATCGCTCGACTATACGTCTATAATTTTGAAAAAACACATATACTAGCTAACACCAACCCTTACACTCTCAATGTAATCCTGTGGCAGAGGTACATTGATGATGTGTTGCTCATATGGAAAGGGACTGAGGAGAGCCTTTTGGCTTTCTTTGACTGGGTGAACACCTGCGATCCACATCTGAGATTTACCCATCAGTACAGCAAAGAAAGCGTTGAATTCTTAGATGTGACTATCACCAGGACTGGTGACCATCTAACTACAAAGACGTATTTTAAACCTACCAGTAAGAATAATCTGCTCCATTACACGAGTTTTCATCCACGTCCCCTACGGGAAAATTTACCATTCGGGCAGTATCTACGTATTCGTAGAAACTGCAGTAACATCACTGATTATAAGAAACAGGCTAATGATTTGACAGAACAACTTGTATACAGAGGCTACCCAGAAAGAATTTTAAAGAAAAGTTACAAACGGGCTAGAAATCAAAACCGGGAGGCCCTTTTAGAGGACAATATCAGAGAAGGAGAACCAGAAACACCACTGACATGTGTAACTACATATAGCAACATCTCAAATACAGTGAATCGGATCATAAACAAGCAATGGAGAATCCTAACTAGTAATGGTCTTGAGTGGCATAAACCACTGTTTTCCTTCAAACGTGAGAAGAGCTTGAAGGATTCTTTGGTGCGCACTCGCCCAGTTAGGACTAATGACAAAACACATAACCCAAACGTACTCACCACCTGGGGTTTACCACCAGTGGTGGGCCATTATCCATGCGGTGGGTGCAGTGTTTGTGATCTGACCACAGCAACGAAAACTTTAATCTTGGAAGAAGGGAAAATCTGGCACCTGAGAAATCACACCAATTGTAACACCTGTACTGTGGTTTATATAATAGTCTGCCCCTGTTCCCTGCGTTACGTGGGCATGACTACACGAAAAAAAACTACGTATTGGAGAGCATCGTAGCAATATTAGATGCAAGCGGAATACAACTAAACTGACGACTCACTATTTGGAACAAGGGCATGGTCCGAACGACTTACAGTGGTCCATCATTGAACATCTGAAATATAGCAGTAAGAGTGCTCTATTTGAAAAAGAACAAAGATGGGTACATCGTTTGGGTACCAACCGACATGGATTAAATGATGAGGTCCCTTGGGGGTCAGTTATGAAACGATGAGACATGATTAAGGCGTTTAGTACGCCATCTGTAATCATTTGATGTAACTGAGAAAAAGTCACCGTAAAGGTGTCAAGGAGAAATTATTATTTTTTTTGATTTTTTATATTTTTTTCTTTCTCCTTTTCTCTTTGAATATTTACAGAATAATACACATGTTATTGAGAATTATCCTGTGTAGCAATCGAGGGGTGGGGAACTGTGAATCTTCCTCCTGTTACTCGAGATTCCGCATTGTGACAGAGAAAGGGTTCACCTTACGATATTAATACAGGCTTGACTTCTTTCACGGTATTAATAACTTTTAATTACTTGTGAAGAAGGATATAGTTAAAAAGCTACTGTTGGGGAATGTTATACTTCGAAATAAAGGCTCGTAATAGCCTGTGACGAGCAGGGACACTGTGACTTTAATTCCTTTTACGAACCGCGTTGCTGACGTTATCACGTGACAGTGAGTCACGTAGTTCACGTCGGTTCGCGGAAGTGAAAAGGATTGTTTTTCCACGCGGGCCGATTAGTTTTCGAGCCGTGGATGAGTCGTACTTAGGTGGAAATGCGGGGAGCCGCCAGCTAGCAAGTGAGTGAAACGATTGCATTTACATGCATTTGGAGTGAATGGATCGTATATCCTGTAGACCGTTCTTCGTTTTCACTTTGTAACCATTGGTTTAATTTTAATAACTAAAGCTTTGTAGTTGAACTTATGGTTCCCGCAGAATGAACGTTGGTTTTTTAATATATTAGACCTAGGCGTTTTTCTACATTACATGTAAAAACCACTCATTTTGCCTAAGCAGACCAAGCGGTATATAAGTGAGATATATATTTTCAACTGCCGCCGCTATATGGGAAAATAATTCTAGTCTCACGTTGCTTTCTAATTAGATGCTGCCGTGAAGATTTCCTCCACCACGGTCTTATGGGGCTATTACTCTATAAGTAAAAAAGTAAGTTATGTTGGTCGCTTACAATGCCGAAGCATAAAATCACCTATTTCGAGCTTTCAGGTGAATTTAACACTTGCATTTCCCATAAAAGAGATTGTAAGTGTTTTTTGTTCTGTTTGTTTTCCCTCGACAGATTCTAAGGGGAAGATTTGCCCTTGTTTTTGTTCGAAATGACAATGGAAATCTAGCAGAGTGAGTTACACTATACAATTTAATGTAAATTTTATTCCAGAGTCCTAATTTCTTTAAGGCGTGATACTGATTTGTCGATACATATCAGGACAGACAGTGCCTGTGGTACATATGTCGTTCTTCTCGAAGGAAAACTGTTCATTTTTTAACCTTTGGATCCCAATAATTGGTAGTAGAGCTTGGGCGTTAACACGTAGCCAGGTGTGCTTAAATGATGTCCCAGAGTATTGGTGAACAATATAAGAGAATGCACGGATATCCGACTGAAATTGAAAATGTCAATAGTGGGATGTGTCTGGTCACCTTTCTAAGCAGAATGGCGATGGTCTTGCCTTCTCTTCCCTATTTTAACATACACGTTTGGGTCTTGACGGTGTCACATGGTGTGCTGGGGGTAGGTAAGAGATAATAAAAACAGTATGTATTTTAATACTTGCTATTTATTGGTTTCTTTTCAGATTCCATAAAACCTCACAAAAATAGAGGTAATGTACAAGACGCTTACCATAATAAAGAAACACAAGTTGGTAAATTGCGTTTATGTGAACAACCATCCACCGTGAGTAGACACTTTAGGGGGTGTACTGCCTCGCTGGGTGAGTTTTTTACATCTTTTTGGTCCTGAGGAATGCTGGGTCGTAGAAGACCAGATAGCTGAAACATGTCGACCACCTTTCAGGACAGGGGGTTCAAATTTGCTTAACTCTATTCTGTCCGATTTATACACTTTGGTTTTAACTGAGTTCGTATCACCTCTTTATTAAAAACGTTGGTTGAGGGAGTGATCCATACTCATTTTAACATCACATTTTTGGTCAGATGTACTTTTACACGCACTAACTACAGGGACCCAATGAAGACAATGGCAACCTTCCTTGTGTAGGTGCCTGAGGGTTCCTTTTTCCTCTTGGTTAAATCACTATCTCTAGTTCTGGCACACTCATTCGGTATGTATGGAGCACTGTAGGGTGTGGGAGAAAGTTTTTACCTGTCTTTCTCCCTTGTTTTGTTGTCTATAACTCATGATACTCTCTAGTTGTTTATTATTGATTAAGTTAAGGGGCAGGAGAGTATTTACTTTGGCCCTTCTCTCTCCTATTGTTTATACATATCTTGGATAATTGTCATTGGTGGTAGGGACATCCTTCTCTCTGTATTTGCTATCGCATTGGCTACAACCCCTATTGTCTGCTGTAGCATTTTGTCAATTGCTGTAAGTGTAGGTACTTACTGGGGGGAGTCTACCTTTTGTTTGGTACTAGATCTTAGGTTGGACATCCTGGAGCTTTTGGATACCTTCCTCATACTTAGTCACCAGTCAGACACAGCGTGGGCAGCTTGATTGTCCGTTTAGTGATCTGGTTGCAGTAATCCCTTTTATGCGACAATAGGAAGGATTTAGGGGGGTGCCCCAGCCCAGCCTCTTCTGGCCTCTGAGGGCCGTAGAGGGCCCGCCCTTTGCCCGGGCTTTGCCCTGCGCTCCCGCGAAGCGGGGGGTGACGTCGGTTTTATGGCGCCTCCTGGCGCGAAATCCCCCTTGTCAGGGCCTCAAGGGTGCTTGGGACGTGTAGTTCCCAGCTCCCCTCGGTCCTCCAATCACAGCGCCCGCTCACGAGTGGAGAGGCCGGGCGGTACCTGGCAGCGTTTGTGGGCAGTGCAGGACTCGCTTCTCTGTCCCCAGCGAGGTCGGCAGCAAGGTAGGGTGTCAGTTCAATCCCCCGCTCCACCGGGGTTGACGTCAGTTTTATGGCGCCCCCTGGCGAGAAAACCCCCTTGTCAGGGCCGCAAGGGAGCCTGGGATGTGTAGTTCCCAGCTCCCCTCGGTCCTCCAATCACAGCGGCCACGCACGAGTGTAGAGGCTGCGGCGGCGTGGAGTGACCGGGCGGTATATGGCAGCGTTTGTGGGCAGTGCAGGACTCGCTTTTCTGTCCCCAGCGAGGTCGGCAGCAAGGTAGGGTGTCAGTTCAATCCCCCGCTCCACCGGGGGTGACGTCGGTTTTATGGCGCCTCCTGGCGCGAAATCCCCCTTGTCAGGGTCGCAAGGGAGCTTGGGATGTGTAGTTCGCAGCTCCCCTCGGTCCTCCAATCACAGCGGCCGCGCACGAGTGGAGAGGCTGCGGCGGTGTGGAGTGACCGGGCGGTATCTGGCAGCGTTTGTGGGCAGTGCAGGACTCGCTTCTCTGTCCCCAGCGAGGTCGGCAGCAAGGTAGGGTGTCAGTTCAATCCCTCGCTCCACCGGGGGTGATGTCGGTTTTATGGCGCCTCCTGGCGCAAAATCCCCCTTGTCAGGGCCGCAAGGGAGCTTGGGATGTGTAGTTCCCAGCTCCCCTCGGTCCTCCAATCACAGCGGCCGCGCACGAGTGGAGAGGCTGCGGCGGCGTGGATGGACCGGGCGGTATCTGGCAGCGTTTGTGGGCAGTGCAGGACTCGCTTCTCTGTCCCCAGCGAGGTCAGCAGCAAGGTAGGGTGTCAGTTCAATCCCCCGCTCCACAGGGGGTGACATCGGTTTTAAGGCGCCACCTGGCGCGAAATCCCCCTTGTCAGGGCCGCAAGGGAGCTTGGGATGTGTAGTTCCCAGCTCCCCTCGGTCCTCCAATCACAGCGGCCGGGTACGAGTGGAGAGGCTGCGGCGGCGTGGAGTGACCGGGCGGTATCTGGCAGCATTTGTGGGCAGTGCAGGACTCGCTTCTCTGTCCCCAGCAAAGTCGGCTGAAAGGTAGGGTGTCAGTTCAATCCCCCGCTCCACCGGGGGTGACGTCGGTTTTATGGCGCCTCCTGGCACGAAATCCCCCTTGTCAGGGCCGCAAGGGAGCTTGGGATGTGTAGTTCCCAGCTCCCATCGGTCCTCCAATCACAGCGGCCGCGCACGAGTGGAGAGGCTGCGGCGGTGTGGAGTGACCGGGCGGTATCTGGCAGCGTTTGTGGGCAGTGCAGGACTCGCTTCTCTGTCCCCAGCGAGGTCGGCAGCAAGGTAGGGTGTCAGTTCAAGGAAGTCATTATACGGCACGTCAGTGGTTGTGGCCGTGGTGTACAGCGCATGATAATGAGACATGAACAAGGTCAATATGTCATCTGCGTCTCTGACTGTTTGTCCCTGGTCGCCCACAACCTCTAGAATTGTATGATGATTGTGCGGGGTGCGTGGCAACACTGCCAAGGCCTTGCCAGGTCTGTCTCCCTCACAGTATCTTCTTGCCTGCCAATGTTTCCCTTTAAACTTGGCCTCCCTGTTCGCTTCCTTCTCGTATCGTGTCAGTTTATCTCTAAAATCTGCGTGTGTTGCAGTATTATCCCCCGCTACTATCCGAGCCTCCAAGTCCTTCAGTTCGCTATCGAGTATGTGAATTGTGCGTTGAATGTCGCGCAAAACCCCGAAGCTTTTCGATATGCAATACCCCCTGATCGTAACCTTGAATGCCTCCCAAATGTGTTCGACCGAGTCTACAGACCCCTTGTTTCGAGGGAAGAAAGCAGCAATCTCATCACCAAGTTCGGTGCGGAATACGGTATCTAACAGGGCCGCTGGCTGCAGCCTCCAGTGTGGTCTAGGGTTGTCCCAACCATGCACCTTTAGGTGTACCAGAATCGGACTATGATCAGAGTATGTCCTCGGGAGGTGCACCGCCCCGGTCACCCCCGCACTAATCTCTCTGGACATGAAAAAAGTAGTCCAGTCGCGCCCATGTACCTGTCAGTGATGTAAAATGGGTGCCCTCCTTCCGGAAAGGGTGTAAGTAGCGCCAACTATCCACTAAATTACTCTCCGATAGCACACCCATCAGAGCCTCTCTGGACCTAGGCTTGTAATGCGTCACTCCGTCTGCCCTATCCAGGTGGGGCGCCAGCGCTAAGTTAAAATCGCCCCCCAAATAACGTGTCGGGACCCCACGTCTAGAATTTTGCCCCATAGTGTGGTAAAAAAGATTGGAATATCCACATTAGGTGCGCAACAGTTTACTAACGTGATGGTGTCACGGCCTAGGCATCCCCATATCAGAGCAAAGCGGCCTTCCGTATCCGATAGTTCCCCACACACTTGAAATGGCACAGTTCGCCTAATCAGGATAGCAACCCCCCTCGCATAAGTGGAATAAGAAGAAAAAACACGAGCGTTTGCCCATTTGCTTGCGGAGTTAGTACGTGTTTGCGGTGATATGTGTGTTTCTTGCAACATGGCAACCTGAACTTGGTGGCGGTCCAAGTATGCAATCACATTTCAACATTTCTTGGCATTATTAAGACCCCTTATATTCCATGACATACAACTCAATTTTGCATCGGACCCTGATCCCGCCATAAGCTAAAGAACATCATAGAATTGCAGAATGCCATAGTAGTCTCTGTTGAGCCATCTCTCCTCAGGTGATGCAGAATACCACAAGTTTCAAACAGATGCCTTCCCACCCTGTAAAACAAAGTTCCCTCCTCAACAGTGCTCATCCCCCCTCCCACTACTGCATCCCAATCATGCCAGCAGCCACCCGTTCCCGCCCTGCCCCTACCACCTACCCCCGCAACTTCCACAACTTGTTCCCATGATTGGGGTATACCCGTAGGTGAAACAACATCAAGAGCGCACAGCCACTTCTCCCTTCGTTAGCCTCCTGTTTTGTACCACACTTGGTGGAGGCCAAGGCAGGGATAGTGGTCCCTGGAATACTTTACCACTGGATGAGTTCAATAGTCCCCAACTGCAATATGATGTCCGACCATCGGACATAATGTTCCCAGGCTCCAGCCAATCCAGATAGGGACCGCATTGTCTAGTCTATTGGAGGCCCTCTGCATCAGTTATCTTCATCCGCTACCGGTGGGTCGTCCTCGAGGTCTGCATTGCCGCCCCGGCCATCTCTCTGTGCTCTTCGGACCGCTTTCAAGTAGTCTTCTGCTTTTTGCGGGTTCGTGAAAAATCGCTGTTTTCCTTGGTGTGTCACCCGCAGCTTCGCCGGGTAGAGCAATGCATAGTCTAGCTGGGGTTCGCGCAATTTTTTTTTAACATTCAGGAATTTGCGTCTTTCCTCCTGCACTAGGGGGTTGAAATCAGGATAGATAGAAAAGGTGACGCCATTGTAGTTCAGGTTCTGCTTGGTTCGAGCAGCTCTCAGTGCGACGTCCCGTTCACGATAATTCAGCAGGCGAGCTATGATAGGCCTTGGCGGCGTTCCGGGCTTAGGGACGGGGCCAACGATCTATGCGCCCTCTCGACGATGAACTGAGGTGAGAAGGCATCCTCCCCCACCGATGCTCTAAGGAGTTTCTCACCATATAGTTCCATCCTGCCTGTGTCTGTGGACTCTGAAATGCCTGTAACGCGAATGTTGTTGCGCCTGCTACGGGCTTCCAAATCCTCAATTTTTGGCCGCTATAACCCGCAGTAGGTTATCCATGCGGGCTAGTTGAGAGGTATGTGAGGTCGTGATGTCGTCATTGTCTGAAATCCGTTGTTCTGTCGTAGTTATCTGCTCCTCATGCTGGTCTACTTTATGCACAAGGGCATCCATCCTGGAGGACATTCTATCCACTTTCTCCACCACAGTGGCAAATCCTTGTCGCATCTCCTGTAGTAGTCTAGCTCTTTAGAAGGAGAGGCTGCGCCGGTAATATCCGCACCACTAGGCCCCGGTTCAG
This sequence comes from Lissotriton helveticus, assembly GCF_964261635.1. Lineage (NCBI taxonomy): Eukaryota > Metazoa > Chordata > Amphibia > Caudata > Salamandridae > Lissotriton > Lissotriton helveticus. The sequence goes on along the minus strand of NC_136063.1, from coordinate 1,374,957,158 downwards.
CCGGTACTGTCTTCGACCCTTTCTTTGCATTTTCAAATTTTATTTTCGTTTGGCGATTTTCTGGACGCACCGTCGTGCTTTTGCGCCTCTCACTGCCCGCCACCTTGGGGTTCAACGATACTATGGTGTGCCCCTTCTGGCCGAATGTGGAGTCACGATACCAGCTAGCACGCCCAGAAGCAGGGTACTACTTCAGTTCTGTGTCTTGTGCCCCCTCGTGCTGTGGAACCGTCAACAATTTAGAAGCTACACAGTGCTCCGCTCAGTCAGGGTGTAGGTACCGGGGGGGTCACGTGTATCAAGGAAGTCCCCCTGGCCTCTACTATTAGCAAGTTCAGGCCAATCTGGTCTATCGCCCGTCTCTTAGCAATATGCGCAGCTTGTTCCGTAGGTTAGTTAGCCGTGGTCATGCACTTTGAAATGTTGGAACCTCCGTGTGGTTATGACATATCTGCGGTAGGCGCCTCTTTTTGACTAATAACCCAGACACAGCTAGCCTCTCCTCAGTCCCAGGCGGCAGTGAGGCAATGAAACAGTGAAACAGGTTCCCGCAGAATCCCGCGGCAGGTAGCAGCCGCCCGCGCAGCCTCCCCCACGCCTCCACCAGCTCCAGGCAAGCTGGCCTCAATTGTCCACCATAGGGTCGGGGGGCTAGCAATCCCACTGGCGCAGCGTTCATCACAATAGCGATGAAAGAGTTCGAGTGTCAGCCGTGCCCAATTTCCGACGGGAACGGGAACCACCACACAGTCGGGCCGATCCTCACAGCCTCCAACAACAGTCAGTCCGAGCTGGCTCACCTTAGACGTCCACAGCGATATTCTCCCTGTCCCCAGCAGCTCTCCGTGCCGTAGTGTTACCAGCGGGGGTCGAAGCAGGATTAACGACGCTTTCGGCGGCAGTCGCAGCACACAACAGCGCCCGTATGGAGCCGCAGCACTCCTCTCGGCCAGCGCCAGATCCCTCACAGGACGCCAGGCTCCTACCGCAGATGCATGCCCACAACGCCGAGGCAGGTTAGTCCAACATGCATTTGCCTCCAGGCATCAGGACTCCGAGGGGTCTCTCATCGGGCAGGGGAAGGGGCCAAACGCAACACCGAGAGCAACGGGTACAGCGGTCACCGCCGCCGGGGCCTGCAGTCAGGGCCCGCCACCTCGCGGCAAGCACCGGCCTTGCGTGGTAGCCGGCACCCGACTCCGCGTCTCACCAGCTGCAGTAGGGCCGCCGGGGGATTTCGGCAGGATCGTTTTCTCGGTCCCAGTTACACCGAGAGGTCCACAAGTTGGACCGGGCATGGGCGGCCACACGCTGCACCAAAACAGCTGCGTTTGGGGATTCTCACCCTCCAGGTGGGTAGGATTAATTAAGGATAAATTCTCCAGGGAACAGGAGCTTCTCAGTTAGGCGGCCATTCCGCGTGTGCGCCCTCTAGCGCCCCTAAGTAGTGACATGAATAGCTTGGACAACCAAAGTGGGATCCAAGAAAAATACCATGAAACCAATCCTGCTCAGGGGCACTTCCATCCTTCTTCATGTCATCTTGTAGAAGTTGCAGTGATTGGATGGCAAGAGCAAGAGTCCTGTTCTCGAGATTATTTCCAACAAAAGAAATTGCAACAGGAAGCACCAATCTTAGCACAAGCCTCACCCTCCATCATGGTCATCAAGTCCAACATGTACCGATATTGCATCATCATAAGTTGGGTGGCTGTCAGTTCTTCCTTGATAGCGTTTAGGCCGAGATGGGTGCCGTTAATCATTTTCAGCATCTTCCACCTGGTTATTTGTAACCAGTGGGTGTTCACTTTCATTTGCACTGATGGAGAAGGGTATGGACTCTCCTGAGTTTATTTGAGTCTCTGAAAACAGTCTAAATTCTTCCGGAATGTGCTTGTACCGAGCCCAGCCAAAATAATCAGCAGTACTGTTTCTTTGAGCCTGATGAAACAGAGTGGTTTTCTTTTGTTGCGGATGGTGAGACAACTCAGACAGATCTTCATGAGGGGTGACCAGCATTGGGGTGTGTATGGTCATCTGGAGACTAGCTGGGTGTAGGCAAGTTCACCACATTGCCAACAGAAATCCATCAACGTGGAGGTGCCTCATTGCAGGTCCGGAATATGCAGTACTACTTAACAGTTCTAGCTATAACCAAACAGTATGGTTCCTTTGCCACTGAAACACAAGGAATACAGTGTAAGTTTCTGTACAATTAGGAGTTACCCTTTCTTCTTCAACCATGTGTACCTATTAATCTCGGTATCTTGTGTCTGACCCCCCTTCCATGAGACTCATTTCCCCTGGCATGATTGATGTGAGTAGCCCTGCACTGGAATTCAAAGTCTGGGGCCCATGAGTAATTAAAGGAAAAGGTGGCCCCAAATATGTTAAGGGCCACTCTGGGACCACAGACGGATATAGGAGCAGACGCATTTGTGCACTGGTACGATGGTCTTGCTAACTCCATGAACCTCTTTTCTATGAAGTTGCAGGGCCAAACAGTTTCCTCCCCTATAGTGCCCTTCCTGCACTTCCTGTCTACCTCAGTTTGGATGTCGCAAGTTTCAGTAAAAAGGTACAGTGCTGTGGGGTTGGTCTCATACTGGGTGATGTTTACTAATGCTCTACGGGGTACTACTCTAGTTTGTTGAATCTTGGCCCTGATTCTGCATAGGTACATGTGGATTTTGCTTTTTCGGGGCTATCTCTTGGGCTAGGTAAAGCCTGTCTGCACCTATGGTGTGGGGTATCAGTGAACATATGTAACATGACCTATTTGTAATTTGAGTGCCAACTGCAGTCATATGTTGATAGCAGGTGTTAAGTAGTAATGCGCTGTGTAGTGCATGAGGAATGGTAGCGTTTGGTTCAGCATAGGTGCAGGTGAGGTGAGAGAAGTCCCTGCGCATGCGTTGCAAGAATGTAAAAATAGATTTCTTGAGACTATGAACATTTCTGGCTCTGAAGGTGCATGAGAGCACCCAGGTTAAACAGTGCATGTACAAGGATACATAAATACGTAACCGAAAAAACATTTGTAGGCTGTGAGATGCTCTTCAGGGGAGATGTCTGTTGTCTACGTGTCGAGGGCTGTCTTGCCTTGGTGCTGTGCAAAAAGAGTGTTTTTTATTAAACAGTTGTTGTACAGTAAATTTGAAGTCTGTGTTCTTGAGCAGTTGACCTTGTTGAAGTCCTTTTGGAGGCTAATGTCGAAGGGGCAGCGGACCACAGCAATGTTGGTGCACATGCGGCTCCATCGCAGCTCTGTAGAATAAGAGCTGTGGGTTGTAGGTTAGCTTGAAAACAAAACACATTGTAACTCAGTTTTCCGGATAATTCCTGTGTTTACTTTTTACTTTATGGCCCCACTGTGAGCGACGTGTTCTGTTGAGGTACTGGGAGGAGGTGCTAGCATTTTTAGGAAATGGTGAGCTGAAACAGTTTTTTGTGCTATTTGTACTTTGGATTACCCCCTCATTGCTACGGTGGGAACAGAAACTTTCCTCTGTGGGTTGCTTAGTTCACAGGTGTGTTATTTTATCCGGTGTGGGGGTGTCTTTTTGACCAGCATGGGTTACGTGCAACTGCGAGGGGAAGTGGATGTTTAATTTTTAGGTTGATGTTTCTGTTGACACATGCGCGTCCTTCGAGTCTCTGCACATGGTGTGTAATGCGATTTCATCTAATGGAGTTGGGTTATACCCTCCTTCTGGAAGGTTTGGGGATTATGGGCTACTTTTAGGCTGGTTTGTGCGGGTCCTGTTGAGCTGTTACCGGTGGATTGGGTGATGCTGCTTCTAACGCAGACTATTGGAGGTAGTCGGGGTAGTTTGTGGCCCCTCTATGGTCCTGAGGGCGAATGGCTGGAATTGTGTTTGTTTGCTGTTTTTTCGCCAAGAGTCTCTTGCTGTGGGTAATGGACTGAGTGGCTGTTTGCCCGGATGAATTTCTCTAATGGCTTGGTGCCAAATTTGCGCATGGACTATGGAGTTCTATTGGTCACCTTAACACCCCAAGCTCATCGAAAACCTGGCCTCCAGCACTGGAGCATTATCTCCTTTTGGAACCAAAGAGGGGGCCTCCATTTGCTGGAGGCCTGAAAAAGTTTGAAGAATGGGGTTCTTTTGATCTGGGGCATGCCCTAGTGAATTGGCCAAAGGGACCTGGGTGCCTGCTTTTATGCATCAGTTGGAGCCACCCTGGTCCCTCGTCAGACTGTCTGCCCTCCCGTGGGTGTGGTCAGCCAACCCGCCCCAGGGGATCAACAGCGGAGGGAGGCCCAGGCCCCTGCGGGCATAAGGATAGCAAAATTTAGTGTGAACTCCCCGTTGATTTAGCCCTATTGTTAAAAAAAACCACAAGATAAAAGGACTAGGCACCCTAGACCAGCACTGTTTTTTTTAATATTCTAGGTAGTATGGACAGAACGGTGGTAGTGCACGAGCTGGGAACCTGACCTCCCTAGCTCCCTTGATATTTTGGAAAACCAAAATTAATACCAGAAACAAAAATGCTCAGCACATACCAATATATTTAAAGTATCAAGAGTGATATAGTGCAATCTATGAGAACGAAGTATAATATCAATCACAATCATAGCGAATAAGCTCCCAAAGCCCAATCAATTTGCTGGAGACTTCTTTTCATCTATAAACTTTCTTCTATCTTTATTTTGATAGAGGATATTTTCATTCAATTTTTAAAAACATGACACATGATCATGGCTGACGCGGCGCGTTTCGTCTCCACAAGACTTCTTCAAGGCTTTATTTATAATCCTTTGTTCACACTTTCAGATAAATCTTGCTCAAAAGAGCGCCCAATAGTTTAAATTGCGTGTTCCTATCACTTGTAAGATCGTGCCTGTCAAGAAGCAGAAGGAAATATTCTCCCAAAATGAGGTAGTTTAGCCTCAATCTATTGCAAAGTAGTGTCGTTCTATCTCAATTAATTATTCATGGAGCAAGACGTTCGGTCTGATGTCCGAATTTGTAAAGTTGCGGGCGAGTTTACAAATTCGGAAATCGGACCCAACATCTTGCTCCATGAATAATTAATTTGTAACAAAGTGCAATGGGTAGTTCATAACAGTTCAAGTTCATATTTAGCAGTGGAATAGCAAATATGGAATTCTGATTTGTAGAATAGTAGGTATTATTTCATAAATGCATAAACTCACAAATTTGACATAACATTTTGACATGAAGCACAATTGCAAAATGCAAACAGCACAGCAATATCAATAATGTATAAATAGAAAATCTTAAAGAAACTAGGTCTGGGCAGAGTTCGTGGAGTTCTGCTCTGCCCTGCTCTTAGCACCAGGAGTTTGTCCTGCGCTGTAAAATCACCAGGAACAGCACTACGCAATGCGCCAGAGGGTGCTCCTTCGTCTTGCGTAAATATTCTATTCAAGCGGGTGCTACCTCAATGTGAGTGGCAGATTTCTCAACATGAGTGGTCGCGACAATTTTTCTTGCTGACGCTCACAAATTTAAAATTGGCGAGCCGCGTGAGAGAAATAACTTTGCTCTGCATGACTTTGCGGAGGTTTGTGGAACTCGGCGTGAAATGCAGAGTGGGCAAAGTTTGTGAACTCCGCCGGCGGAATGGAATTCTTTGCCCACCCATAAAAGAAACTAGAAGAGAAAAGGTTGTCAGAAAAAATTATTATTTTGATTAAAAAACTTTAGCTCCTCCCAGCCCAAGTACAGGGGGGTGGCTCCATTTTAATACACGTAACAAAGTGAGCACAATAGTCTCTCAATATCAGCTTGGTGGACAAAAACAGCACCAATTTGTGCAGAGAAAAAAAGGAATAAACTGACAATTATCAGCCCTCTGTGACCAGACACAAGCTACATCTTATAAACCAAGGACCGAACTTTTCCCTAATGTCCGAATTCCACCCTGTATCATAACAAGGGGTTGTGCATATAATCTACCTGAAGCCTAGCAGTCCAAGTGAAAAAATCCACATCTTCACTTCATTTTGAAACCATCAGTGTTAAGAAACTGACAATCCCTAAGTAAACTCCTTTCACCAAAAAATGAGATTGATGGTGATGGCCTTATATAACACACCAAGGGCCTAAGTGTACCAGTTGTGTCACCCTCAATGTGTAAAGTGAAATAAATAAGACTGTCTGTATATCACTCAGCGGCCCAAGCATTTATAAATAAGTGGCCCTATATAACACACCAAGGGCCCGGGTGTACCAGCTGTGTAACTCTCAACAGTTCAAGTGAAAAAAAAACTTCACCCTCTCTAGCATGCTGGTTAGGGAAACGTGATCTATGTGCTTGTCCTAGTTTGCTACATGCCACATGTTGAGGGCTGGATATATGAAGGCCCTGTTTTGCGATTTCCTAATTGCGAATCTTTGCAATTCGCAATTAGAAAATCACAAAATGGGATGTATGAAAGTGTGTTTAACACTTTCTGCGATGCATAGGGGATAGCAAAAGCCCTACCTCATGAATATTAATGAGGTAGGTCGCAATTTACAACCCCTAGGGATCGTAAAAACCACAGGGATGGTGGCCTGCTGGGCTCAGCAGACCAGCATGACTGTGATTGCTTTTAAATAAAGCAACTTTTTTTATTAAATGCAGCCCATTTTCATTAAAGGAAAACGGGATGCATTTAAAAAAAAGTGAAAAGTTTAACTTTAATTTTTTTAAAAGCAGGCAGTGGTCCATGGGACCACTGCCTTCTCTTAAAAAATTATTTTACTGACATTCACAAACGGGAATGGGTCCCATGGGGACTCCTTCCCATTTGCGAATGGGTTACCACCTTCTTGAAGTAGGTGGTAAAATGCGAATGTTTAGCGACAGCATTCACTGTCACAAATCATTCATACATACCCATGCGATTTGGTATTGGGAAGGGACGCCCTAAACACACCCCTTCCTAATACCAACTCGCAAACCCAAATTGCGATCCGGTAACAGGTTACCGAATCGCAATTTGGGTTAGATATATTTGAAAACCCTTTGTTCCATTCGCAAACAGGCTGATTCTTCGAATTGGCTCGTTTGCGAGGCAAAGAACGGTGCATACATCTGGCCCATAGTCTCTTAGCCTGTGAGGTGTCCTACGGATGGACCTCCGCCCATGCATTCTGCAAAACTTCCAATCAATTACGGCGTCTGCTCTCCAATCTTTTTGAGCAGGTGTGAATCCATTCAAGCAGAGGTCCTTGTTCTTTGGTAACAGTTGGAAACAACAAAGACATCTCTCTTGGCTGTCTCACCAAATACAGGAATAAGTCGGTTTGATTAAACACAGCAGCCGGTGGAGTGGTGTATGAAGAAAGTCTTTCATTGTACAGAAATTTTGGCTGACCATTTATACCATTCACAAGGTACAATAAACCAAGCTGGCATTCTTGACTAGTCATAAAAAACAAGTACAGCCATCTGATGAGGGGGACACAGGTGGTTTTCGACGTCGGCGAGAGCTAGTGTTGGTCAGTGTGTATGTGTCCAGGGGCTGTATAAGTGCCCTGGGGTGCAACGAGCATTTGCACATGGGTTGTGTGCCCCAAGGTGGCTTTGGTATTACAGAAGGGGTCGCAGACGCTTTTGTGGCCCCTTCTGTAATACCAATAGCTCTGGTGCACAGAAGCGCCAGCGCTATGTTTGAGGTGGCATTCCCTCATTTGCATGGGGGCGTGCCCCATGCAAATGAGGGAATCCCTTTGTCTCTGCGCCTGCGGCATATAACCGACGGTCACAAAGGCAAAGAAGCCCTCAGGAGACACACTGACAGTGCGCCTCCTCAGAGCAGCCCTCTGCAGGGGATAAAGAGGGTCTCATGGACACCCTGACAGCCCCTTGCAGGTGTGTGAAGCTGCTGACTGCACCAGCCTGCAAGAGGTTCTCTATTCCCCTTTAAAAGTGCAGGCGGGTTGTCGCCTGCACAGTGAAACACAGAGTGGCTGTAACGCAGCCTCTCCATATTTCACGGTAATGCTCTGCCCCCAGGGTAGTACACATTTGGAGTTGCCCTCAGGGTAGTGCATTCCCCATAATGTGGCACAATTTCCTTCATTGCGCTGGGCGCACCTTTTTAAAGTGCGCTGCATGTGTTAATCTGCCCCAGATGTCTGGCAAGGGGTGTGCGTGTTCACTGTGTGGTGTGTATGCTGTGTCCTGATTAGCTGAGTGTTCCTAACTGTATGTGGCATCTATCTTTGTGGTATTTTGGAAATGCAAGCCTTTGGCCAAACATCAAATTTATTCGAACCTGTTTGTGGTATGACTGACTAACTGTGGGATCGATGAGGGTATTCCTTGGGTATGCGTTTGTCTTTGGGCTAAGTGTAACCCCAACTATGACCTGTCAATCAGTAGACTAAGGTTTGGGTCACAGGGCCTGTCTCACCTCGTATCTCTGGCTCACAGTTGATGGGAAGGTCACCTTGAGCGAATTAGACACCTCACTTGATTGTTTATAATTAACATGACGGTTATTGATATATTTCTTACCGACATTATCAGTATTGTGCATACATCAATATTGTGTTTACTGATATTAACATTGTTATGCATGCATATATTATGGCATACATTGACATTGTTTCTACTGGTATCCACATTGTTTTGCGAGCACATTTTATGACTTGCATTGACATTGCATTTATTGGTATTGCTGTGGTCGGGCCTGCAGATATTGTGGTGTGTGATGACATTGTATTCACGGATAATAACAATTGATTCATTTCTATACATAGGGCCTGACCACAAACTGTATTTTGTAGAATGTGCGGTTTCACTACAGTAGTACTCAGGTACTGCAAAATACTATTCACTAGCCTTTGTTTGGAGACCACCCCTACACCTGTTTTTCTGTGCTGCGGTCTCTGCCACGTATATAGAGGTCTCTGCACATGTAGGTATACATTTTAGTGGTAGATGTGTTAAGGACCACGAGGAGTGGCTGGAAAATGGGGAGTGTTTGCTTCTAAATGTGCGAGGTATATAGTTTAATGTTTAAAAATTGGATATAATTATTTAAGTTTATATTATTTTAAAACTTAATAACGTTACATGAAAAGACTTTTTATACAAACTTTAAATCATCTGTCAAATGATTAAACTTAATTGGAATTAATTCCACACATAGCTTTCAACATAATGTAATAACTAATAAATAAAAATGAAAATGTTACTGTAGGTGGGACTTTTTAAAATTTTTCTTAAGAAATATTGTTTAAAAATTAAATCAACATATGTTATTTAATGAATTATTAAATATACATACAACTTAATGAGAAATGTGCTGTAACATTGATTTTATTAGATCTAGGTTCATAATTAATGTTTTACATTATTTCACATCTATATTTTATGCAAACCTAACTACATACGTACATACAGCAAACTATAATCATGTTCCCTATTCTTTCCAATAGGGAGGTCTGCACCACAGAGATGGAGTTCTCCATCTACATGTGAAAAGTTACTATTATACACTCATAAATCCTCTTGCAGGGAGGAAAGACATATAAGTCTACACTTACATGTAACTCCATACACATAAACATACACATAAATGGTGAATTGCAACAAAGTAAAATGTACTCCTAGATGCCATAGTAGATGTATACTTGAATACATTTACACATTTAAAATTATCTTTGTGAATCAGTCCCATAAGTTTCTCTGATAGTTTGTTTGTCTTAGTGTATATACGTGTATAAATTGTAATATGTGGAAGGTACGTGTATTTTAAATTTTAAATTAAAAATCTTTTTGTATTTTATAAATCTGAGTTTGTAGTTGTAATATCACTGATAGTTTGCATTACTACTGTGTTATATTTATCATTATATGTAGCGGTTGAGGGTATGCTACTTTCTATTGGCACTAATGGATGTACTAAGGTGTTGTTAGCCTTAGCTGTAGACTAAATATTAGCTGTAGCTTAGTGATGGGAGGCCTGTTGTTTGACATTTACCTTCTATTTTTTAGATTTGTGGAGCTCCCACTTCTGGACTTCTAGGACTTTATTTGTATGACTTCTATCAGTATATGTCAGTTGGATGAAACACAGTGGGAGGGATAAAGACTTGAGATGCTCCTTTTCAAATGACCCACATGCCTGTGGATAGTTTCAGCCATGTCAAAAGGGGCAGAATATGGGAGTCATGTGTTTTGCAGATCTCATGTCAGCTCCCGAAACTAACAGTGTGTCAAGACTGTCAGTTCTAGAAGTCCACACAATGTTTAGACAAAATATTATGTGGACAAAATATTGTGTCAAGAATATCGAGGAAAAAATATTGTGAAGGTAAGTTTTACTATATATAACTCCATACATATGTACCTTGATGATACATATACATCTTTAAGGTACATAGATGTAGAGTTAAGAGTAGTAAATCCATAGACACCTATTTGCACTTACCATCTTGATATATTGGTCCTCGATATTTTTGACATGATATTCTGTCCACACGATATTTCTGTTTATGATATTCTGTCAGTGATTCATCCACACTATGCACAATCCTCCCACTCCTTCAAACAAAACACCAGGTGCAGCTAAGAACAGCCAGGGTGTAAGTGTCCAAAATGTTATAGCTTTATGTAACCTACAACCCAGTCTTCAAGAAACTCTTAACAAAATGCAACCATGGGAAAGTTGCCATTAAGTGATTTGTCTTGCTTCCTTTGCATTCAATAATCATATTAACTTGTGCCATTGGAAAGAGTGAATTTGTGACTGCTTTCAGAGAGGCAATCAGCCTTGAATCAAATTTAAATAACCACAAACATATCAGTTTCTGGGTGTACATAAAATACACATGGAATACCCACCCTGGAATACTTTTTCTCCACCCTTAAGAGATACCTTGTTCAAACAAAATGTTATGTATAAGTAATCTTTTTCCAAGTGTAAATCAGCATTTGAGAATACCAAATATAGATGTATACACACTGAGTAAGTCATCTGTACACATAAGTTGAAGGGTATCTGTAAACAGCACATTCTCTCTCCACTGGACTCTACTGCATTTGTAAACATATGTTTACAAATCATTTTGTGAATTACATTGTCTGTGCCACACACAATGGCTCCAGTATCAGTGGCCCCTGATACATACTGGAACTAATACCAGGAAAGAAGCAACTACCGCAGAGGATTCAGAGAGCTGAAGCAAAGCAGGTATGGCAGCGGCACTGAGCAAGATGAGGCACCGCAGAGGAGCTGAAGAGGCACGACAGGACTGCAAGACCGTGTACCACAAAGGGTTGCACATGGTGTGTTAGACACTGGCATTGTTGGGGATGAGCAGGTAGTGTGTGAAGGTGGCTGGTGCACATACCAGTGCAGCTTGCAACTAGGACTCGATTTGGGAGCTATAGCTTGTGCTTCTAACAGTAATGTAGTTGTAATTATCCAGTGTCCTATTGGTAGAGCTTTGCTGTTGTTCATGGAGCATTCCAAGTTTTAAGAGTCTTGGTTGTCAGTTGGACCTGGCTGGGAAGGCGCTTTGATGCTCCAATAAAGAGCTGCTACTTATTACACTATTTATGTGTGCTTGTGCTTCTTTGACCCCACTGCACTCAAAAACCCTCTCCATCTCCCCCAGTCACAGCCAATGGAGCCCTCCCCTTTTGAGCATGGGGGAAGTATAAGAAATGGAGATCCTGGGCTGGGGGTGTGTACGATGCTCCTGACCTAGGACATCAATTGCAAAATCAACAAGTTGATTAATAAAATGCTTGAATTAATCTCAACCACTCGTTATTGCTTGGGCTACATGTAAATCCATTGATTAGAACAGGCAAACTCAGCCCAGCTCACCAAAGACACCAGCGCCCTTACACTGCACTGCACTTCACTGCCTTCAGCACCCGGGCCTCAAACCCTTGGCTCTTTCGCCTCTTGGACTGATGCTTCATCTACACAGCATGTGTGTTGCAAGCTTGAAAAGTCTGAGAGAACCCAGAGCCGGCTCAACTGGTGATTCTCCTACCACAGAGGCAGCAGGTTAGTCCAGGTTTGTCTTTGTGCTCCTGCCCTACATTCTGGCTCCACAGGTCTTGGTTTTCCCTGTGTCTTGCTTGTGCCATGCACCTGGTGTTTGGTGTCCAGGGTGGTGGTGGTGTGGTCGCGGTGGGCGAAGGCTTCTTCATCCACTTCCCTGCCCAGCCCAGAGACACTTTGGCAAGGGGGCCTGTTGAGCTCCAAGTGGCCTGTTTCAAGTGTAGTGCTGGGCTTCTTGCTAGGCACTAAGGCACAGTGAATCTGTGCCAAACATTTGCGATCCATGCCAGTAATCCTGACAGGGACGCAACCCCACAGCCTGAGACCCACTTAAAACTGCTTGAGCTTAACTGCAGCACAATCACATCCCAGCATTACGGGACTTCAGTTTCTGCTATGAGACAATAAAAAAGAAGGGCCATAGCACCGAAAGTGACCAGTAAAAAAAAACCACAATGGGCCTCATTTACAAAAAGTGTTGCATCGCTGGGGAAAAATAGTGATGCAAAACTTTTCATTGCGTCATCCTTGCGACACCATCCTAGGATGCTTGTTTCCAGTCCAGGGAGGACCTGGCCTGGCAGTTCGGGCTGGAATGTTCCCATTGGGCACAGAGTCAAGACTGATTTGCATATGGCTGGGTTCAAACTGGAATGGCATGGGGAGCAAAAAAACGATGGATTTAGGCCCAGCTCTGTGTACTGGGGTGAATGTAGGACATTGTTCTCCATTCTGTCCACCAATTGTTGTTTTTGCATTTGTCAACCTGAGTGGGAAGGGTATGGCCAGACGTAGGTCCTGTGCTCTCCATGCCACTGGAGTCAAGCTATCCTGGCTGATGAGGGCTGAAACCCCGAAACTGGTCCTAACATTCTTGTTTCCAGGCCAGGGAGTACCTGGCCTGGCAGTTTGGGCTGGGCTGTTCCCATGGGGCACAGGGTCAAGACTGATTTGCATATGGCTGGGTTCAAACAGGAATGGCATGGGGAGCAAAAAAATGATGGATTGAGGCCCAGATCTGTGTACTGGGGTAAATGTATAACATTGTTCTGCATTCTGTCCATCAATTGCTGTTTTTGTATTTACACTACAGTGCTTCATGTTACAAAGTATTGCACAGATACGTCAGGAATACTGACTTATCTAGTGGCGCAGTAATGACACACTGCTAGAGTGTGCAAGTACCCTGACACAACTCCAGCGATAAGTCATTACACATGGCGAGTCCCATGTAAAAGGCCCTGCATCACTCTTTTTGCCTGTTTGAAGGAGGCGTAAGGATTTGACGCAGTCAAGTCGTAGAGGTGGCGTAGTGAAATCTCATAAATTTCACTGCCCCACTTCTACGGGGCTTTTTTTACAGGTGAACGCCCACCCTGCATACATTATACCTGGCGCAGATATAATGTGTCGCAGGCCTTTACAAAGTGACGCATGTGCCTAGATGCGTCACTTTGTAAATAAGGCACCATGTAGCGTATTTATTACGCCGCTGCAGTATCACTGAAAAGTGACACAATGGCAGCGCAAGGTCTTCATAAAGAAGGCCCAAGGCCTGGTAAGGCTCATAAAAGCTGGTCTAAACCTAACCAGGTTGCCTTGCTTACAAAAGCCTGGCGAGGGCTACTCAACCTAGCTTATGATGTTTGACTTTTTTAAGAGTACAAGCAATAGTGAGGTAGTTGCCACAGAGGTCATTTCAGAGTCAACTATACTTGTAGTATTAGCAGGAAACCAGAATCTTGCAAAAAACAGTACCCATAACCAGCAAATATATGGCGCTAGTAAGGATGACTTACCTAAAACATGTCAAAACACATCAACCCCCAGTGACAAAATCAAAAGCTAGGAAAGACCAACCTCTCATAATAGGAAACACCATAAGCTCCTCAGACAGCTCAAAAAAGGTTCATTACAGTTTCACTTTAGTCATCAACGTAAACCACTCTGTGCCATTTTACAAACACCTGCTGCAATAATCCTCAATAATCCCACCATCGTAAGCAAGCAAACAGTACACTCTTGCAGTTCCAGTATTAACCATGGAAACCAATCATCCCAAATCATTTAGCTTTTGCACCATTGGAGCCCCCCTGCAAGCTACACAAACAATCTCATGGTCCTACCAACACCATACCAACAGAAAGTGCAAGCATAAGTGCAAGCCATCCCAGAAAGTCCAATAATGAAATTAAGAATTAGGAGCAGAATTTTACTGAAGGGCATACGGAACACAAGGAACATCAATAGAATACCATGCCCTTTCTTCAGTAACCTAAAACTCCACTTTCTATTTTGAAATGCAAAACCAAAGTAGAAACAATAAGGGGCAATATTTTGCTAAGCAACACAGGAAGCATCTCTGGGTGTTGGCTACCCTGTTGGATACATTAAAAGTGACAGGCAAGGCCTTGAATTATCATTCCTGTAAACTAGACATACAGGTTGACCTATTAAACACTTTGGCTATCTTTATATCAGGAGTTGACACTAAACTTGAGAATGTCAGTAAACTCATAATGCATAATCGGTCAGCTCCTAAGGGAATTGTCAATGCCTGTCCTTGGTCCCTGGTAGGAGATATTGGCTGAACTAAACACATTACAGCAAAAAAGAGGTCTTTAGAACCTCGGTGGTTGCACACACTCCTCCCAGGAAGCTTGTTATTGGTGCTGGGTGTTTGGCCATGGCTCTGAGAACTAAACTAACGTATGTGGGGATTGCCATTTTAGCACCTTATTCCAACTCTAATAGGTCACCTCCCGAAGACCTCGCAAGTCAAACCAGGACCATACACTGGAAACTGCTCAGTGCATTGAAACCCAACTCCAAAGCACAAAGGCTGCAAATCCTTAGGCAAAACTAATTAGCCATTGTGACAACATCAGAGCTAACAGCAAACTAGCAAAAGGAAACACCTCTAACTGTTATACTGTTTTAGAGCTCGTCCGGTTAGGCTGGATGACGCTCATCTATGATGTACCCAGGGTTCTATGTGTCTGGTCATTGGGGCTGGGTGACAGTTGGGCCAGCTGCGTCTGGCAGGGGTTGTTTTTGGTTTCTCCTAAGAATAAACTTCCACTTGGAATTTAATTACCTTTCCAAGGCTTTATTTATTACAACATTGTTGGCGACGCTGTCCAGATGTGGCAGTTTAAAGGAGATAGTGTGACCCTGAACGGAGAATAGAACCTAAAAGGGAGAGTTGATCTCGAAAAGGAGAGTCAAGGTGTAGTGTAACGGAGACTACATGACGCCGTGAGAGGAGCGTGATAATTTAAAAAGGAAAGTAAGAGCTCGGCTGTTTATAATTATATGAAAAGAAAAGGTCAAATTTAATCGTCGTGAGTCTGCACAAGTAAGCAAACTTAACATTTTATTGCGCAGCGGTGGGGAAAGATATCGAAACCTGCCTGATTTATGATTATTTAAAAGAATTAATCATAGTAAAGAGAATTTGCGTGAATCATAGTTGACAACAGGAACAAGTTTGTGTAAAGTGCTCGGTCCGTATGAACTCTTGCTGAATTTGAAAGTGCGTAGTTAAGGCAGCACACGGAGCGCATTTGAAAAAATTTATTTGAAAAATAATCACTATGTTAAATGACAGCTAAAGCTGCGAGCTGTGGTATTGACAATTTAAAGTGCAGCGCGAGTCTGCGTGTTGAGCAGTTACAGTGAAGTGCGAGCTGATCAGAGCGCAGCTCGTGTGACAGCGCGAGCAAACATGTGGTGAGGGAGAAGCGCAGCGCGAGTTAACGCGTGACAAGAAGAAGGTGAAAATAGAGAAGAATACTACCACAACGTTGTCTGTGTGAAGATATACTGTTTAATTAGCAGTTTACGAAATAAAAAAAAACATGGGATAAAAAAAAAGGAGATTCGGAGCAACTTACTGTGAGTGCAGCACATTGTTCAGGAGTGTGAGCTTAACCTTTGCTGAAACTAAGAAGCCACGTTAATGCTCATTGGTTTATTGGATCTGAGCAGCTACAGACATTCTTATTGGTTGAGCAAGACCAGTGTAAAGGCATTTAAGTTTACTAGCGTGGAGCAATTTCAGGTTGAGTCTGCTGCCATCTGCTGGTGGTGAACAGGAATGGATGTTAGCAATGCAATTGCTGTTCCTCCAGCATTCCTAATGTCACCTGGTGAACCACCCATTGAATGGGAGGAGTGGATAGAGAGCTTTGAAAACTACTTAATAGCGCTGGATGGCACAAAATGTCCACCTGTTAGGAAGAAGGCTTTCCTTTTAGGGTCATTGGGAAAGGAGGGGCAGAATATTTTTAAATACCTACCAGCAGAGGGTAATGCGCAAGGAGGAGCAATGGAGGATGTGTATAAAGAAGCTGTGTTGAGGTTACAAAAGTAGTTTGCAAAGCAAGTCAATGTGGTGATGAGACGACACAAGTTTTACACTCAACCACAACGTGCAAATGAAAGTATAGATGATTTTATCGTAAGGTTAAGAGAACATTTTGGCGAAGTGTGAATTTGGCCAGATGCAAGAGGAAATGATAAGAGACCAACTCATTGTTCAGTGCTCTTGCAAAAAGACTCAAGAGAGGCTTTGGGCGGCTGGCAATCCGACACTCAAGGATGCAATAGCCTTCGCAAACGTTGTGGAGGAGTCAGAAAAGTGTATGAGGGAAATGAAGATTTCATCTAATAAAGGGAAGGATGATGATGTAGCAGCTCTGGAAGTTGATGCTGATACTATAAATGCTGTAAAGGGAAGAACATAAAGCAGTTCTGTTGCTAGTGGAAAGAGCAGATATCAGAGGCAATGGAGTAAAGTGTCTGGAAAAAATGTCCCAAAACAGTGTACCAGAAGTGGTAGTAGCTATCATTTAGCTGATTCGAGACAATGTTTTGCGGTAGGAAAAGACTGTCTAAAGTGTGGAAAGCGGGGATATCTAGCGAGGATGTGCAAACAGCAAGGGAACAAAGTGAATGCTGTGGAGGAAGCTCAAACCTCGTATAGGGTGGTAGTTGTTGATAGAGGGAAAGAAGTCACAGAGGTAGCTGGAGAAGAACGGAGGAGACTGCGTCCACAGGCGGAATTCAGAATTAATGGCAGAAATGTATCATTAATGGTTGATACTGGATCACTCTACACCATCATTCCACTTGCATTGTTTAGGGAGACTTGGCCAGAAGTATCTTTATCTTCGACGGATTTTGTTTTGAAGTCTTACCAAGGCAATGACATAAGTGTCTTGGGATTCTTGGACGCCGAGATCACGTTTCAAGGAAGAGCTACGCAAGGGAAGGTGTATGTGGCGGAAGAAGGACCACCCATTTTGGGTTGGCCACACCAATTTGATTTGGGTATAAAGGTGGATCCAAGGTCAGATGTACTTGTTCTAGCTGTTGATGATTTGTGCTTGGATGATATTCTGGAACAACATAAGTCTGTTTTTGAAGATAGATTGGGTCAATTTAAACAATATGAACATGACGTAAAATTGAGGAAAAATTCTGTGCCGGTGAAACATGTTGCAAGGAGGGTTCCCATGGCTGCTAGAGGGAAGGTAAAGGAGATCATACGAAAGATGTTGGACGACAGAGTAATAGAACCTGTTGAAGCGACTAATTGGTTGTCTCCAGTCGTCATTACTAAGAAGCCGGATGGATCACTTACATTGTGTGTGGACCTAAGAAGTCTGAATGAGAATGTAATCACGGACAGGTTTCCACTCCCGAACATTAATGAATTGGTGTTGATGCTGAATGGTGCCAAATTCTTTTCAAAACTGGATATGCGGAGTGCTTATCATCAGGTCAAATTAGCTTTGCATTCTATACATTTAACCTTGTTTATTACTGGTGAAGGCACCTTTCAGTCTTGTAAAGTACCATTTGGATTATGTTCGGCTGCGAGTGTGTTTCAACGAATAATGTCTTCTCTTCTTGCAGGTGTGGAGAAAGCTGTAGTATTCCAAGATGATGTCTTGGTGTTCGGAATGAGTGAAGAAGAGCATAACCTGTCTTTAGCAAAAGTATTAGGATGCATTGCCAAGGCGGGGTTTACGAAGGGAGAAGTGTAAATTTCTCACGAAGGAAGTGGAGTATTTGGGACATCTGGTTACAAGTGAGGGTATTAAACCAAAGGAAAATTTAGTGAGTGCAATTGTCAATACTCAAACTTCACATGACAGAGACACCTTAAGATCCTTTATGGGTCTTGTCGAGTATTATGCCAAATTTGTTTTTGATTTTGCAAAGAAGACTGAACCACTGAGAGACTTGTTGAGACGTGGAAGAAAGTTTGTTTGGGAGGAGCAATAGCAGAAAGCCTTTGATGCAATTAGACATGATATTACACATGCTGGGGTATTAACTCCATTTAAGTCTGGCATTGAGAGTGTTGTCACTGTGGATGCGAGTGCTGTTGGAATCGGTGCAGTTATTGCACAAAAGCATGGTAGAGAGGTGAAAACGGTTGCTTTTGCATCCAGATCGTTGACTGAGGTTGAGAGGAATTATGCTGTGATAGAAAGGGAGGCTCTGGCTGCAGCTTGGGCAACTAACTATTTTAGAGTACTTTTGTGGGGTAGTTCATTTACATTGCGAATGGACCATAAACCTTTGTTAAAGGTTCTGGGTCCGGGAGGGATTAAGAATTGCTGAGGTAGATTAGCAAAGTTGGCTGTGAGATTACAGGAATTTGATTGTAAGCTTGAATATGTGCCAGGGTGGCGCAACAGTGTGACGGACTGTTTGTCACGTTTACCAGACAAAAAAGGTGTTGTGGTGGATTTACCAACTGAAGAAGTGGTGGCGAATGTTGATGATGCTTTGGATACATATGCTAATGCCATTCAAAAGACTACTTGGTATAAACATATGGAGGAGGATGATGTTTTGGGTGGTGTGGTGCGAATGATCAAAGGTTGCACTCGGAGAGAAAGCAATTTACTGGTCAGACCATTTTTCAAGGTTGTGGATGAGCTGTCTGTTACTGAGGATGGTATCATTATGCGGAATGACAAATTTGTTCCACCCTATCGTTTGTGCCCTAGATTGATTAGTTTGGCTCATGAGGGGCATCTTGGACAAACGTTGACTTTAAAGAGGTTGAAGGGGAACTGTTGGTGGCCAAACATGGATGCAGAAGTGAAGGATTGGGTGGAACGGTGAATTGCTTATAGGGAGTCAGAAAAGAGATTGAGGGTAGGTTTGGGTGTCTCTAAAGAGCCGCAGCATATTTCTAAAGTGGAGAGGGTGTGGGAGAAAGTGTGTTTGGATTTTATTGGTCCTTTTACATTCTTACCTGAGTGTCAGAAATATGCATTGGTTTTGGTTGATGTGGATTGAGGTGGCATTTATGAGTTTGATTACCACAACTGCAACTATTGGTGTTTTGTCTGAGGTGTTCAAAAGAGAAGGTTTTCAGTTAGTTCTTTTGTCAGATAATGGGACGCAATTGACGTCTAACGAGATGAAGGAGTTTTTAGATTCTGTTGGTGTTAAACACTCCTGTTGTTCATTATATAATCCTCAGGGAAATGGATTGGTGGAACGGTTAAATAGAATGGTGAAGGGTACTATGCAGTTGGCCCATAGTTCTGGTTTGTCTGTGGTTGGTTCTGTCAGTGAGATGGTGTGGGCATATAGGACAACATCAAATGGTTTGGGTCCTAGTCCTTTTGAAATGATGCATGGAAGGCCAGCTGGAACGAAGTTACTTCCATCTTGGATGTGTGATGGTTCCGTTTCTCAGCGGGTTAAAAATGATGTGTCTAAGGGGAAAGGTGAAAAGTTGTTCATTAATGTGGGTGATTGGTTCAAAGTAAAGCCTGGCCTTAACACTCATTTTTTGAATAAGTTCAGAGGCCCATTTAAAATTAAAGCTGTTGGTGGAAATTGGGTCAAGTTGATGAACGGGCAGACATGGAATTTGAGGCGTGTTGCCTTGTATCAAAAAAAGAATGGCAAATACAATGTAAGATCGCAGGTGGAGGGTGATGTTACAAACTCTTCGCCCTGGAAGCTGATGTCTGATGAAGAGTTTGGGAAGGGAGGTGTTGGTTGTGATTTGAACAGGTGTCTGGTTGATGGGTTTGTTGGGGAAGGGGGTGATGGAAGAGGGGGAGATGGGTTGCTGGGATCTTCTTGTGTTTTGAGAGAGGCGGGTGAAAGAAGAGCACCATCGTACTTGAGGGACTATATTGCTACTGTCTGAGATTTTAGTGAGATCTCTATGTTCTCTATATTCTTGATGTCTGTTTTGAAATCTGCTGAACCCTTGTAATGTTTATTATTTCCTTGATGTGTTTTCTTTTTCAAGTCTTTCTATCTTTCTTTCTTTCTTTCTTTCTTTCTTTCTTTCCTTCTTCCCAGTTTTATTTCTTCTGAGTTTGTTTTTTACTTTTATTGAAATGTAAGATGAGGAGATATGTTATATTGTTTTAGAGCTCGTCCTGTTCGGCTGGATGATGCTCATCTATGATGTACCCAGGGTTCTATGTGTGTGGTCATTGGGGCTGGGTGACAGTTGGGCCAGCTGCGTCTGGCAGGGATAGTTTGGGGTTTCTCCTAAGAATAAACTTCCACTTGAAGTTTAATTACCTTTCCAAGGCTTTATTTATTACAACACTAACACCACCAAAAAGGGCGCACGCTTGGCTTATACTTCGACAACAACTGTCAAATCATAGAAAATGTATGAGGGGATAGTGGAAGGAAAAAGTAAAAGCACTCAAAGTGATCATGGATTACCAGAGGATGGCCGTAAAAAAGTAAAAACACATCCTGCTTCCTCAATTCCGACGACTGTTTCTGAGGGAAGACCAACAGGAAACATCTCAACCTTCCAAATCCTAAGAGCTCTGAAGGCGGGTAAGCGAGGAGGAAACAATGTAAGTGATGCAAAACTCTATTAAAACATGCAGGTCAGGAGCGGAGGAAAAATATTCCCACATTTCTGAGAAAAAAGCTAACAAGGATACAAAGAATGAAACAAAGACCCAGAAAAAGGAACAAGAATCAAAAATCCAGGTATCCAACGGAACATTGTACTCCTCTGAGAGAGAAGGCAAACCAGATATAAGGCGGGACCAGCACTTTTCAACTAGCAGCCTGCATAAAGTCGATCATAAAAACACATGTGAAAAACAGGCTGAAACTGATCGGTCAGTACCAATCTACCAGTAGGTTAATATTGACAGTCAACACTACAACACTCACACAATTAAACATGTGCACACCTTTAGGAGGATTACATCCAGTCCAAGCACTTTGAATATTATAAGAACAGCTCCAGCCATGGCTGGCAACCGAAAAGGAGAAACAACAGCATACTACTGTCAACCTACAAAAGTCTTAAATTACAGCAATAAAGTTAAACCCACAGTCTTTAAACAAGACTGTGCAGTGCCAAAGAAAGTCTTGAAAACTCAGTCAACTTATGGGTTAAGCCAAGATCTTGTCACATTCCCAAGAAACAGTCATATTATGATCCTTACTGAGTTCATGTGTAATATTCTGAAGTTACTTAATTCACTGTTACTTAATTCACTGACATGTTTATGACTACAGACATCTTGCTTATGTTTAAAGGTGCACCATTGTGATAGAACCTGGTGTGATGATGCTTCTGCAGTTTGCTGTCAGTTGCACCTGACATCTTCTGCTGGATGGGTGGGATCACTTTATTGGAGTAAACTTATTAATACTTTTGCTACTTGGAGTTTCACCATCTTCATTTTAACTTGAATTTTGCACTGGCGACGAGGATGGGATTCTATTCACGCAACAGCATTGTGATCCCAATATCAAACGACATTTTGTGACCTTTTCCTTCTGGAGTGAATTATCAAAAGACTGGTATTTCTCATCTCTATTTGAGTACCATTTATCTCTATGGCTATGAAACTCTTTTAAAGCTCACCTCACACGTAACTTTTACCACTCATTTTGTGGTTCAAGGGTCACAGCGTGACCTCATACATTAGAACCACCGCCGCACATCTCACCTCTTCTTATTTTATAAGCTGTGGGAGGTTGGGAGATTTTGGTGCGGGCTCTACTACTTAAGCGGTGATAATCCACGGACATTTATACTTATAAAAATTAGTGGGTTATCGTTGCTACGCTCTCAGCATTTCTAACTCGTCTTCTCTAGCAGTGTGTTAGTGAGAGATTTAATTATTTAGGGCATTGTCTCTTATCTTTATCATCTGGGGTGTTTAACATCTCTGCATAACTTATTTTGAGCAGCACTCGTTGGAAATTATAAGCTCTATTCCATATGCAGTGAGACTTTTCTGTATATGCCATCAAGCAGCGTTTGGAAATTGACTGTCTTGCCCGAGTTGTTAGCGCTTAAAAATTGTCTGAAATGACTGTTTTACACGTGTTATCAGCAGCGCTTGAAAATTGAGTGTTGTGCACAAATTGTCAGCAGCACTTGGACCTTCAACTGCTTTGCCCCAGTCGTCACCCTGGACTTATTGCCACCTCTATTGATCAAATAGGGGGACCAGCATTTTCCAAAAAGTCACAAGCGCAGGTATCTGCATTTATCAAAGTTTAACTGTCATTCGCGTGTGGCCTCCTACCTGTTGAAGATTTTAGAGTCAATGATGTATTGGTTCATGATTGTGATGGTGACTTTACCACTTTTCTAAAGAGAGAGTTTCCTGATGTGTTTAAGGATGAGGTAGGGTATCTATGAGGTTATGCTCATAATATAAGATTAATTCTGGGAGCAACACCTACAGCTTGTAAGGTCCGCAGTGTTCCATTATCAGTGAGAGATGAGATGAAAGGAGAACTAAAGAAATGAAATAAAGATGGTATAATTGAGGAAGTAGAAGGAACCAGGTGGTTGGCGCCAGTCGTAGCCGCACGAAAATCGAATGGAAATCTGCACCTATGCATTGATTTAAGGGAATTGAATGAAGAAGTAATTATTGATAAATATCCTTTGCCAAAAATATGTGATATGTTAATGCTTTTACAGGGGGAAAGTGTTTTTAAAATCTGCCTATCATCAGATAAAATTGGAAGATGAGTCCAAAGACTTAACAGCATTCATCACGCCCTTTGGCACTTACAGATTTGTTAGATTACCATTTGGTCTGGTGCCTGCAGCGTCTGTATTCAAAGAGCTTTAGAAAAGGTTTTGAAAGGCGTTGTAGGTGTTAAAATGTATCAAGATGACGTGCTTGTTTATGGAAGGAATGAAGAAGAACACAATATGATACTCAGGGAAGTCTTTAGGAAATTTCAGGTATACAATCTAACTGTAAGAATTGACAAATGTAAATTCAAAAGGTCATCCATAGATAGACTTGGACACACCATTTCAGGTCAAGGTGTACAACCCAAGGCTGGACTTGTAAGTGCCATTCAGAACCTTGCCTCTCCATCCAATAAGGAGGAAGTCATGAAATTTCTTGGAATGTCAGAATATTATAGCAAATTCATAAGGGACTTTGTTGGGATGTGTGTGAATATGAGGAAATTACTATGAAAGGGTGTCAATTTCATCTGGTCCGATGATTGTGAAAAGGAATATGTTGCAGTTAAGAGTATGCTCAAGAAACCTCCCAAATTAAAAGGTTTTGATCCCACTAAAAGAACTGTACTCATTACCGATGCCAGCATGAAAGGTTTGGGTGGTGTGTTACAATAGAAAGATGGAGACACAGAGAATGTCATCCTATTTTTATCCCGAAGCCTCAGAGGTGCAGAACTGCGTTATTCTGTAATTGAAAGAGAGGCCCTAGCTGTACACTGGGTGATAAAGAAACTCGAGAATTTGCTGTCGGGTGTGAAATTTGAAGTACGGACTGATCACAAGCCACTGTGTCAGGTTTTTAACAAAAAAGGTATAGATGTTATTTTTGGGAGAATTTCCAAATGGGTTGTAGCACTTCAGGGATACAACTTTAAAGTTGAGTATTTACCAGGTGCTAGGAATAGCGTTGCAGACACTTTGTCAAGATTGGTGGTACAAAGTGATGATAAGACTGAAGTTGAGGAGGATCTTATTGATGAATGGGTTTGTACCATTGAGGCTGGTGGAATGAAATAAAAGAGATGGCAAGAAGAATGTGCCAAAGATAAAGAATTTCCTGAATTAATCTCACTTCTCAAGAATGGATGGGATAAGAAAGTTAAAGGTGACTGTGAAAAATATTGGCTGGTGAAGGATGAATTAGCTGAGAGTGAAGGTCTTTTTTTAGGGGTTCTAGATTAGTTCCGCCAACCACACTGTGTGAAGAACTTCTTGTGATGGCACATGAGGGACATCTTGGGATGTCTAGGACTAAGGAGAGGTTAAGACTTACATATTAGTGGCCTGGAATGGACATGCAGGTGGAACGACTTGTGAGGGATTGCATACCTTGTTGTATGAGTGAAAAGTGTCAGAAGCCATGAGTTCAACCTATGGTTATAAGGGAAAGACCGAAAAAGCCATGGGAAGAATTAGCTTTTGATATTTTAGGGCCCATTCGTGGAAATAGATGTGAGAGTTATGTTTTTGTGTTGGTTGATTTATATTCCAGCTGGCCAGAAGTAAAAATCACCAAGTGCATTGATACCATGCATGTGATAGAGTTTCTTAAGGAGGTCTTTGGGAGAGAAGGGTTACCTGGTGTCATGTTGACTGATAATGGAACGCAATTGGTCTCCTTTGAAATGGAGGAGTTCTTGTTGAAGAGTTCCATCAAACATAAGAAGTGTGCTCTATATCACCCAGAGAGCAATGGCATGGTGGAATGCTTAAACCGTGTTGCAAAAGAGCCCATTGATTTAGTCAAACATAATAGTCTGGATTGGAAGAAGGAGGTCATCAGGAAGGTTAAAATTTACAGAGTTGTACCTCATGCCATAACTGGTCGGACTCCTTTTGAGTTACTTAAAGGAAGAAGTGCAAACACTTTAGTTGCTCTTTTTTGGATCAATGATACAGAATCCAAAAGAGGTATGAAATGCTCTAATAGTGATTGGAAGCTCAAAGAGTGTGTCAAAATAAAGGCACGCAAAATTAACTATGATCAAAGAAAAGCTTTGAAGATCACCAATGTCAAAGTGGGTGACTTAGTTATGATTAGAGCTCCAGTTGCTAGCAAAAACATCTGATTTGTTTAAGAAACCTCACTGGGTAATGAAAGTATTGACTAATGCTATCAAAACTGAAGATTCCCGTATTTGAAATCTTAACAGATGGTGGTTATTAAAAGCAGTAAGTTAAATGTTGGTAAAGATAAATCCTCCTTAGTTTCTTCCAGATTGAGTCCGATCGTGGATAGTAGAATCAATGGTTATTCGAGAAGCAAGAGGATTTCCAGGTTACCATTGAGGCTTAATGATTATCAGATGTAATTTGTTTTTTGTATATAAATATTTTCATCACAATGTTTCTTTGTTTTGCTATTCTTTATTTGTGTATATAGGGGGACGGTGTGTAATATTCTGAAGTTACTTCATTGACTGTTACTTATTTCACTGATATGTTAATGACTACAGACATCTTGCTTATGTTTAAAGGTGCACCAAAGTGATAGAACCTGGTGTGATGATGCTTCTGCAGTTTGCTCTCAGTTGCACCTGACATCTTCTGGTGGATGGATGGGATCACTTTACTGGAATAAACTTATTACTACTTTTGCTACTTGGAGTCTCACCATCTTCATTTTAACTTGAATGTGCTGCCCAACTAAGATTGGGCTTGGCTCCGCACGAATCTCTCCACATGTTCAATATCATGGTCTGGCCCCAGAAGCCAAGCAGACACATCCATTCCTGACATTCTGGCTTTTCTGAAGATCTGCTGCTGGAATGTGGGAGGGTTACAACACAGGGTACATGACTGTGATATTGTGACTTATTGGTAACCCTGGGCGAAGCACTACGCTACGCTCGCGTAGTTTGCGAAGTTTGTGCAACTTCACACTACGCGAGCTGCACGTAGCACAGTGCGAACACGCGCAGCGTAGCGTAGTGCAACGGTCATTTTTTGCTTTTTCACGGTCCTCAACATCATGTTCGCGACCGCGAGCAAGCAAAATGACATCCCGGTGAGACTCTCAACACGGGGATGTCAGGTTTGTTATTGTTATTGTCAGTTTATATAGCGCCAATTCACCGGCAGGTCTCAGGGCGCTTTTGACCGCAATACATAACAGCCTAAACAGCAACAGGGACCGGATAAAGACTATACTGGTTTCTCATTGCGAGTGGTCGTGCATGCTCGTGACCGCTCGCGATGAGAAACTACCAGTTCGCGTTGAGAAAGCTGCCGCTCGAGTAAATATCTACTCGAGCGGCAGAAAACTACAGCTCGCACTGTGCAAGATGCCGTTTTCAATGATTGCACAGTGCCGGATGCTTGTTCGCACTGTGCAATCATTGAAAATGCATCTTGCACAGTGCGAACATGCTACTACGCAGCTCGCGTAGTGCTACGTGAAGTTCGCGTAGTGCAAAGTGCACTTCGCGTAGCTTCACGTAGCGCTCCTTCGCGAACTACGCCCACCCTTACTTATTGGTAACATTTTTAAGTGATTAGCATCCAGGAAACCTGGTCAGTGTCCTAAATGCCCATACTAGGTCTTCTGGAAAACTACAGCACAGTGATCAAAGCAAACCCAAAGGGGCAGACTAGGGGAGGCTTATGGATCTTGATATAAACATCAAACTATTAGATATAAAGGAAGTGAATACAATACAGGCGGTGAAATTAGAAGGATGATCACAGACATCCCCACTTACAATAAGGAATGTGTACAAACATCTAAAAAATAGAGAAATTATCTATAGCCTAACTTAAGAACATAATAAATCAGTCAAAGACTGATCAGTTAGAGCCACTTTATAGTTACTGTAGACTTCAATTTAAATCACTTTCTCGCTGAAAATTATGATGAGTTCAACACATTTATGGAATATTCCTCAACTCGCTTGCCTGAAGCAAAGGCGCAGAACACCTTGGGGGGAAAAATTGGCGACCTCATGCATGTTACTTGGTCTTAGCGTTCTAAACAGCCACATTTATGATGTCTGTCCTCCAGCCTGGACACACGTAATTTCCAAGTCGAACTCGGTCATTGATTTTGCAATAGTAAACTTTTCTCTATTTATAAATATTGCTAGTTTCAACATAGAACATTGAACTGGAGCGCTCACCTGCCTTAAAAAATAAAGATCAAGACGTACCAAGGCAATCACAATTACAAATATTATGATAGAAGACATACAAACAGAAAACCTTAGGATGTTAATATGGTACGCTAGCATTCATTTGAAGGTTGAGGCAAAGTGCGTCGCCCTGGAGCAAAAGCGATCTGAGCAAAACATGATTATAGCATGCCAACAGCTCATTAAACTACTATTGGAAACTTACCCATGTGTTACGTTATGTTATGTTATTTCTATTTTCTATAGCGCACATACCGCCCCGGGGCATCTCGTCGCTGTTGAGGAGCATGATGGGGAGGAACGAACAACTATTTATACAGATAGGCTTTCAGTTGTTTTCTGAATGTCTCACGGAGAGCTATGGGGGTCTCACGGAGAGCTATGGGTAACTTGTTCCAGTACCTTGGGGCAAGATAGGAGAAAGCCTTGCCCCAGTGCAAGTTTGACATATTTGGGGCACACACAAAAGGGCATGGGTGCTTGATCTGAGATTTCGGGAAGGCACGTAAGTATTAAGTTTCTTTTGAAGATTTCGTGGGCCTTTGCCTCTCATGGTGTTATAGGAGAGGCAACACATTTTAAAGTGGGATCACTTCTTCACAGATAGCCAGTGCAGTTCCCTCAACAAAGGCGTCGAAGGGGTCCCTGCAGGACGGTTCAGGATTATTCTTGCTGCAGTGTTCTGGACCACCTGTAGCTTTGCAAGCAAAGTCTCACCCACTTCGGCCAGCAAAGCATTCCCATAGTCCAGTCTACTGATCACCATCCCCTGGACAAGGGCTCTGCGGGAGTTAGAGGGGAGGAAGTGAAAGATTCTGCGCAGAAGGCGCAAGTTATAATAGCAGTTGGTGTGGCCACCATTCATCCGACCTGAGGGTTGGGGCTTTCCCCATTAGCATGATCTCCATTTTTTCTGGGTTCAGCTGGAGACAATTCTTAGTCATCCAGTTGGAGATTTCAAGCATTCCGGCTGAGAAGCGTGTTTACTCTGATTTTAAGTTCGAGCCAACAAGCTGTGTATCATCAGCGTATGAGAGTAACTCAAAGCCATACTGCTCTACAATCTTTGCTAACGGAGACATATAAATGTTGAATAGGCTTGGACTTAGACATGATCCCTTGGGTACACCCTTATCCAACTGCGTTTTATTTGAGGAATAAGGCCCTAATATGATCATCTGTTGTCTATCTGAAAGAAAGCTCTGCAGCCACTTTAATGCTGCTCCCTGGATTCCACAAGTCTGCAATCTTTCCATAAGCTTTGGGTGTGAGATGGTGTCGAAGGCCGCAGACAGATCCAATAATATCTGTACGATCGAAGTGCCAACATCCATCACCTGTCTAAGGGAGTCAGTCACAACCAGAAGTGCGGTCTCTGTGCTGAAACCTGGGCCGAAACCCAATTGCGAAGGATCCAGAATTTTATTGGTTTCAAGATATGACCCCAACTCCCTATTTATTGGCTTTCCAATTGCTTACCCAACAGAGGAAGTAAGGATACAGGACTGTAACTACTGAGTAAATAGGCCATACAAATGCTTCCTTCCACGCCGTGGGTATAAGTCCTGTTTGTATGGAGCAATTGAAAATATTGAGGATCATTGGGTCACAGCAAGTGGCTAGGAGAGCCATCAACTTAGGGGGGCAGTGGTCATGGGGTGAGCCAGATTTAGCTGTGACCACGGAATTGTGAACTTTCCACTAGCGTGGCCATCTGAAAACAATGCAGGGTACTATGGGTTTCATTTCTTTGCTCTTCTAATCTAACACTGATCTCTGAGTTGTGCAAGGCAGCAACTGGAAATTTGGCGTAGATGTTAGAAATCTTTTCCTGAAAGTAGACTACTAGCAAGTCACAGAATTCCTGTGATTCCACTGGGGATTGGGTGCATACTTGTGGGGAGATGAAACCCCGCACTATATTAAAAAGGGCCTTTGAGGAGTTACTAGCTTGTTCAATTTTACTTATGATGAACGTTCGTCTAGCAGTTTTCACATTCTGATGGTATTGGGACAAGGCCTCTTTGTAAAGATTCCTATCTTGTTTTTTTTTCTTTCTTCGCCAGAGTCTCTCTATTGTTCTACATCTAGATTTTTCTACTTTTAAAACTGGCGCATACCTAGGGGCTGACGGTCGTCTCTGTGAAGGGCCTTGATTTTTAAAAGGAATTGTAGCATCCAGTGCCTTCATAAAAGTGGAATTGAAACCTTCCAGCAGCATAGATACATCAAAATCACTATTTGGAGATTTGGTGTGGAAGGCCTTAATAAAGGATTCAGGAGTGAGTTTATGCCATGGTCTTCTCTCTTCTTGTCGCCGCCCTTTATTCGCTATGGGGCCCACAGAGCATGGGGGTGTAATAGCGAATGTAATCATAAAGTGATCTGTCCACGTTAGGGGAATTGGAGGTTTACAAATCAGATGGTCAGTGTTGGAGAAAATGTTATCCAACGAATGACCAGCTGAGTGTGTTGGGCCTTTAACTCTTTGGGCGAGTCCTAGTAATTCTAAGTTAAGTAGAAGTGTATTACCTTCAGGGATGGTATATTCTTCCCCATGGAAGTTAAAGTCGCCAAGCAGGAGAAATTGATTTGATGCTAGGGCATACATCGCTCTTAGTTCTATCAATTGGTCACAAAAATTGGCCCTGGGTCCTGGAGGGCGATATATCAAAGTTCCATTCCAGCTGTCTGTCACGGATTTGTTTATCTGAAGGATCCCTAATTCCATACAGCTATTGCTTATGGTGGAGATCCAATTTACATTGAGAGTGTTTTTAAAGGCAATGGCAATGCTCCCGCCTGTTTTTCCTTCCCTGTCAAGATAAATTAGTTTATAATTCTCCGGAATGGCTAAATTGATCGCTGGTTGATTTGTAGCATTTAGCCATGCTTCTGTTAAAAACAGATGATGGGGAGTATGAGGTGATCATTTCCCATATTTCAATAGGGTGCTTCGGTAAGGATCAAACGTTACATAGTAGGTAGTTTAGACTGTAAGTTTTTAAATCATGGCTACTTTCTGAATCAGAGTGTTCTGGGTCATATTGAAAATGGCAGTCACGGGGCCGTCTAAGAAGTGTGGAAAATTTGTGGGAATGCTTACATGGGATAAGTGCTTTGCAACTTCCTGGGTTCTAATCAAATGCAGGCAGTCAGTAGTGTATGACAGATGCCTAGGGTTTGGGGTGATTACCTCTGTTGAGCCAGCGTTTGTCGCCTCTCGGCTCAGTAGGGCACGGACGGGCGCAAACAGGTTTGCCTTTGGCATACAGTCATGATCACACGGGGTGTCTGGTCATAAACCCACCTGGCTGACGAAGCAACTCAAATCAATGAAAAAAAATACAGAATTGAGGAATTTTGCTTACTGAAGAAAAATCCTCTCTATTTGATACAGTTGTCCAAGGTACGTACCATGCTGAAAAACAACAAAAAGGAAGTATGGTCCACTAAAAGGTCATTTTATGATCAGTACTGGTCTAAAAGTCTCTTGCAAGTAAAAAGAAAAATCCCCAAAATGTATTGACAAAGGAGCAGCAAAATAGTTCAATGCTAATATACATGAACTCTATTGGGTCATCTATTTCCTGGACCATTATTCTGTGGTCCAGTCAGGGATTCAAGTATGCAAGCATCTGGCTAATGAAGTTACAGTCCAAACCAAAGTATCAGTAAGGATCTTGTTAGATTTTGTAATAGTCAGGGCATTTTCCCAGTGGACTGGAAGGGTGGGGCAGGTTTTTGAGCATTGGGGCCATTTTTATTACTGGCGGGCGGTTTTGCAGCAGGGCTGCAATATTAACCCCCTGTAACACAAGCAGCAGCAGCAGTGTTTCCCACCAGCACCCCTCCCACCCCTACCCCAGAGGTCAGTGTGACAGGATTGTCAGGGCTGGTTTGCTTTCCCAGTGATATACATCGAGAAATAACTACTGAAGGTGATCAAGAAAGCCCACACCGGAGGTGTTCCTCGCCCTAAATTCCACTGCAGACTTTTTTTAAAGCAAACACTCAGCTCTAAGCAAAACAATTAACCAGTTTGTTTAATTCAATTCTGTACTTAAGAGTCATTCTAGACTCCCGGAGAGGATCCATAATACATCTGAGTTTTAAAGGAGGTGACAAAAATAACACAGCAAATTACAGACTCATAGCCCTCCTGGAAAATAAGGCAAACTATTTATGGAGCTTGCTACTGCAGGACCTGGACAATGGGCGACTGAGTTGAAAATGGTTCCACTGAACTAAACAGGGTTCTGCCCAGGGTGTGACACTCTCTCTAACCAACCCGCACTATCAATCCGAATGGAAAGTTCATTTTTCAACCAAAAAAACCAATTTTTACATGTTTTGTTGACTTCAAAGCTGCTTTGACTGTACCTAGACACGTCTTAAAGCTCAGAAACTAAGAAACTTTGGAATTCCACCAAAATTACTCAAAGCTATTCAACATCTTTATACGAATACCTGGCTTTGTGTGAAACTAGAAGACAGCAGTAAGTTGTCAAGAAAAGTTCATATCAAATCAGGACTGAGGCAAGGAGCATTCTTACCATCCTGCTTTTCACTCTTTAAATCTCAGATCTATCATTCGAACATGACAAGGGGCATGCGCACCACCCAAAACTTGGAGTCGGCCAATTTCAACTTACTTCCTTACCTCCTTCTACTTAGCAAGACTTGGGTAGGCTTCCAGGGATTTCTAGACACTGTACACGCTTTGTCTACCAAATCCAAATTGGACATTAACCTCAGCAAAACCTAGGGGCATATTATCAAGACAGGCGATAAAATTATCGCCGTTTTAGCAGCAGAAAACTGCCTTTAAAACGGTGATAATGGGCTTGATAATATGCTCTATGGAATTCCAATTGAACCCATGTTAAATGTGAAGGACATTTAACATGGGCGTTTTCTGCCGCTAAAACGGTGATAATGTTATCGCCTGTCTTGATAATATGCCCAATAGTCCCTTTAAATTGGAAAGAAAATCAGTATTCCTGGCAAATGGAGTATAAATGGCTGAAAACTTACAAATGAATAGGAAGTATAAATATGTAGGAGTCATAAGTGATAAAAGGGGTTCACATATTGCACACAGCCAGCTAATGGAGTCAAAAGCTGCGGCATTGACAACAGCGTTTCACACACTACCAAAAACACTGTGGTGCCCCACTTTCAGTCAAATACGAAAAGTCACGCATGGTAAACCTTTTCCCTCCTTCACATACATATGTGATGTAACGAGAGGCAAACATGCTAAGTTATTCGATCTTTTAATAGATACATATGTAGGTCCACCTTTGGGCCTCCCAAATATACCTCACAGGCCCAGGTTCACCCTGAGTTCAACCTAGCCAAACAAGAACTAGCAAGCATGAAGATCTGCCACAGACTCTGATGCACTCAAGTGGACACTTTAGACTACCTTAAGTGGCAAGAGATTAGCCCATCCAGTATGTCCCCATGGATGCTACATGGACGAATCAGTACATACCCTCCATGCCACAAGAACTATGGTCTCAGCTGCTTTAACCCACTGTCTTAAAAAAACATGAATAACTTGTTATGCAAACAATCCATGTTGGAGGATAAACACCCTCCAGGCTGGCTCTATGTTGTTGGGACCCGTGAGACTGCTCGAGGCGATGACTTTGGGTGGGGGTGTCATGTTTGCAAGTAAACTATGGTTTTAAAAGCACCTGCTGCTGCGTTCCTGTCCTCCAGCAATTTTCAGGCAACAATAAAAATGTCAAGATAACTCCAGTGATTAGTGTTCTTTCTAGAGGGAGATCCGAGATTTGTCTAATGGAAGTTTTGATTCATGATAAAGTAGTGAAGAGGGTTAATATGCCTGCTGTGCAGAATGTGCACCGTGCAGATCACAAAGTGCGTATAATGGAAAAAAGCCAGTGGTTACTGTTTTTAATGGAGAAATCCTTTTGTTGCTTGCAGTGTATAAGTAAAAATCATACCATAGAAAGGTGAGCTATTAACTGTCACCAAAGAGCTGCATGCAAACTGCAAGGTATAGATGAGAGACAGGGCCGGACTGGCTACCAGGCAGTTTGGAATGCTGCCGAGCTGGGGGCTGATTTCACTGCGGTGGGGGCTGTTTTTGTTCATGGAGACCTGTGTGTGCTTCGAAATAATTGAAGCAAAACGAATTTCGTCTAGCACACGCAGGTCTCCATGAACGAAATCACCCCAGCTCAGCAGCATTCCAAACTGCCTGGTAGCCTGATTAGAGAGTTACGATTTTTACCCCAGTCTTTCATTATCCTAATGTTGGAAAAAAAGGCTTCATTTGGATAGAAATCTATTCTGATTATTAAAGAGAACCCCTAACCATGTGTTACGTTTTAAATTCAGAGTTTGTGCTTCTCCAGAGCAAGCACTATTAAACTATACTACCAGTATGGATGAATTGTGACTCCAACAATTTGTAGTTCTCTTTCTTATGTAATATGCCCCATACACTGATTTACGCACCAAAGATGTATTGTCTGTGTGCAGTGTGTGATGTAAAGCGCTCTGACAACCTACACTGATATGAGAGGCGCTATAAAACTAATTAAATGCATCTGAGAGAGAGTGGGTATGGAGACGTGAAAGGGACTGTTAAAGGGTGGTTGTGAGGGAATCTGTGGCAGCAGTGGTCATTGGGCGGCACCAGCAACCATTGCCGCACTGGGCGCCACCAGCACTAAAGCCGGCCTTGAGTACCCTCAAGCGAAATATGGGCCTCCCTCAAACCGCAATCCTACTTTGACATCTGTTATTCAGAATTTTAAAGATCAAATTTTCGCAAAACATGTTTGGTTCCCATTCAACCCTGGACAGCCTTCCATCTTGGCAAAAACAAGACATAGCTCTCATTTGTAGGGTGTGGGGCGTTACAAAGCAAACCTTACTAACTATTCTTTGTATCTGTCCAGCATTACTAAATGCATGCCACAATGTGTTTAAAAACTGTTTACGCAACTTTCAGTGCAAACTTTTAAATAATCTGTCAACAGAGCAATGAACTCAACAAGCAGCATTTTGAACAATGGCTTTATAAAATGTATAGTTATTTTCCATAGGAAGGTTTGGCAACATTCTCTATGGTCAAAACGTACAGGCTAACTAAAAATCGAAAAATGGTACTCTTGTGTTTCTTCTTTTTCATTACAAGAATGATGCCTTTTTAAACCAAGGGGCTTCTTTACAAGCCCATTGCCCTGACGGTGCGTCACTTTTATTGAAGCACTGGCAGCGCATGGGCTTCCCCATATTTACAAGGCCACGTAAAGTCACCCGGCGTGACTTTTCGTAATCTTGCAAATATTTTTCCCATTCATGCATAACTCTGCGTGAAAGAGCCGTTCCATGGGTGTTGTTGTGGGTGTTCCCACGCAACATCCATGGAACTTGACGCATTCGCTGATTTACAACATTTTGTAAACCTGGGAAAGCGCCAGAATCCTACACTTCCCCAGGGGAGGCACAAGGAGGCACAACAAGGAGACATACTTTTATTTCTCCTCATTTATTCCTCTTCCGATGCATGCTGCATTGTGCAGCATGCAGCATGCATCGGAAGAGGAAAATGCCCCTAATGATTGTTTTGTGCAGGAAGGCGTTCCTTCCTGCGAAAAAGCAATCATTCTCTCAGCTGAGGCCCCCTTGCAAAATGACACAATGTCTGTGCTGGCAAACAGCTCTAGTTTATGCAATGGCACAAGGGAGAAGGACAGGAATGTGCCATATCTTGTAGACCCAGCACATCCCTGCCCTTTTATTTTGAGCCCGGCAGTGCAGCAGGAAAGCTTGGTGCACTGCATGCCTCAAAATTTTGTAAATGAGGCCCTAAATAGCTTAGGCATCAAGTGCATTTCCCCCAATTAATTATTAACACACAAGAGAAAAGGGATTAAAGGATCTCTCGCGCCTGTTTCTCAAAGTATTATAGAGAACCAATGAACACTGGAAACAACAGTTTTTTGTAAAATGATGTCCGCTTTGTTTTAACGCATGAAATGGTCTTCTTGATTTTTAATTGATGAAATATAATGTATATTTGTTGATGAGAATTATTGTAGACTTGCAATGATAGCTTTTTTTAAAGTATGCTGCCACTGTTTTAACACATGTAAATGTTTCTATTGACTTTGGATAAGCAATAAATGATTCTCACTCACTCACGGCTAGAGCAGACGACTTTGAACCTAGGATACCAGGTTTGAATCTGGCGGGACGTTCAAGCATCCTGGGATTCTGCTCAGATCACATAATCTCCCCGTGCCTAAAAATGAATGCGTCCTCTTGTAATGCAACTGGTGCTCACGTAAAGCGCTCAGATACCTTCGGTTCCAGTTCCCACTATATAAAACTGCAAAAAAAATCCTACAATCCATGTAAAGACTGTGTCATCAGTCAGCTCATGCCTGATCAATCAACAAAGAATTAAGCATCAAACAGAGAAACGGAGCGCAGGGAATTCAGGTCTACAGATTCTGAAATGCCCAAAAAGATTCTGAAATGCCCAGGACATAAGAATGAGAGCAGAACCAACCCACTCATGCTTCAGCAGACTCTTGTATGTGAAAATTATCAGTCTGGCCTTTGCCTGAGGCCAAGCAATGAAGAGTGCAATGAGTGAGAATGACACACAGGATCTCATTATGAGTGCCCCGGCATCAGGCCTGGTATTGCCACTCCATAATTTACTGATGCCAGAGGCCTTGGTAGCTCCTGGGAGGGGAGGCAGATTGCTGGGTATTATGAGCCGTGGCCTGAGGAATTGCTGAGGAAAGCAGACACACTGCACCAGAGTCCCTCGGTAATCCCCTCTTTTCTGCAGAATGTCTGACTGCTACCAGCAGTTGAAAAATCAAGGTGTAATATCTGTGGTGTTCTTGTGGATCTTGCAATTCCAAAGCTGCCTGATCCCGTGTTACCAGCCATAGCGGAAATACGCGCGAAATTCAGATGTGGCTGGTGATCAGGGACACTCGTAATGAGCTTCACTTCACATCTGATTCGATTTTATGGCCCTGATCACAAGTGCAGGGCTCATTTCGGGTCCCTGCGCAAACACGTTTGTTATCATATCCTGGCACTTTTTTCCTCGATGAATTGTGGCAGGTCACCCTACCGAAATGTGGGGCATATTATCAAGAACTGCAATAAAATTAGAATATGCCCTTGTGAATTCCCACAGCAGCCCAGGTTAACACCAGAACCTGGGCCGCTATGGGAATTCTCAAGGGCATATTATCAAGCCCATTATCGCCGTTTTAGCAGCAGTTTCCTGCCGCTAAAGCGGCAATAATTTTATCGCAATTCTTGATAATTTGCCCCTGTATCTTTTGGAACAAGCCTGTAAAAAAACTCAAAACATGGGAATACAAGGGCATATTATCAAGAAACGGTGTTAAAAATATAGCCGCTTTAGCGTCAGAAAACTGCAGCTAAAGCGGCGATAATGGGCTTGATAATATTCCATTGTGAATTCCCATAGAAGCCCATGTTCTGCTGCTTCTACTGGAATTCTCCGGGCATATTATCAAGCCCATTATCGCCACTTTAGCGGCAGTTTTCTGCCTCTAAAGCGGCGATAATTTTAACGTCGTTCTTGATAATATGCCCCACAGTGTGTTAAATACCGATATGGCATGCTATGCCTCATTTACAGGTTCAAAACTTGTATAAGGAGGTATTTGTCATGCGTGGTAAATGCCTTACCCTGAGATAGTGGCATTTACCGCATGTGGAAAATACCTCAACTTCTTTTACCTAACTTAGAACGAGGACCTTCTAAGCATTTCTCTACATTTCTTAGTGTACGAACGAATGGAACAGCGATGTGTGGTGCTCTACAAAACTCTTCAGTACACCAATAAACACAATGTAAAAGTATTTTTCCGTCTATTTTCAACAACTCCTTATTTCGTTTGATAAACCATTATCTAGATATGTTTTAAAGAAAATTAACTATTATGCTAGATGTAATGGTAACAGCAGCATAATATGTATGCAAACACACTTTACATGGAGGTTTTTTGGAGCTCTTTAATTAAGCATAAAAAGTACATTTTGCTTATGAATGTAGACAGTGAAGGATGTGACACCCCACGGACACAAAAGTCAATGAAACCATTTGCTAACATCGGTAGGTCTAGTGTGAATCAAAACAAACATTTTTTTTCCAGATGAAGACACAAGAAAGTGTGTGCTTGGTGATTCATTTTATTGAACAGTCAGCTTCTTTAGTGAAACTCTGAAGGGTGACTGTGATAATTAGACGGCAGGCAGGCTAAGGACTCACTAAACAGCCACCATTCAGTGACACTTGCTAGACAAGAATGAAATGGGTTGTGTATAAAAGAATAAAAAACTCCTGCTAGGAAGGAAAATGAGGGAATTCAGCTTCCATCACAGCAAACTGAGACTAATCATCTGCTATGGTTGTATGGGATGGTGCAGAAAAAGCAAGTGCAGAGACAAATCGAGCTGTTTCAGAAAATTAAAGTTACTCCCCGGATCAAGTCCTCTGGTATGAATTTTTAGTCATGCTGGCAAGATCCAATCTCCTTTTTGGCGGAAAGATTATAGAAATAAATGTCAACGCTGCCATTGAATTTACAGAGCGGGAAGGATACGGCTGCGGAGACTGGGTGCATTTGGAATAGAATCCTATATAGACGACCAATTATATATTGCAAGGCAACCGTAAATCATGACATGGTGTCGGGAAAGGGGACAGAATTGAAGCTCCAAAGGACAAGAAAGGGACCTCCCCTCCACTGGGATCCATGCATAGGCATGTAAAATGCATGTTCTGCTGAATATTCAGCTCCATAATGAAATTATCTGGTGCAGGCAGTAAAGGTGTCCTGCCTGCGATAGTGATTGATTCTTTTCCATTTCCTGTTGCGTTTACCGAGATCTTCGCAGTGGGGGGAAGATTTGTTTCTGTTACCTGACGGCGGCTGAATGCGGTCCCTCACGCGTCTCTAACCCCAGGCTGCTGCTGCTGAGGACAGATTGTGTGTTGGTGTTTTTCTTTTCTCAAGGTAATTCGTATTTATATGCAAAGAAAGCGAAGTATTGATGACATTGTAAGGGTCAGAAATGATTTCGTTGGAAGGGTTTTGAGAGAAATTCGAGAAGATTTACATTTATTACCTTCAAAAGCCCTTGGTTTAATGATTTTTCTTCAGAGGTTTGATGTAATTGTAACTGTAAATTGTATTTATATAGCACTTATTATCCCTGACGAGGCGCTGAAGCGCTTTGCGGCGAGTCATACGCTCCTCTGGAACCCAAGGTTAGAGGTAAGTAGGTTATGGGTTAGTTATAGGATTGGTAATGTTAAGGTTGCCAGGTTTGTGCTCTTGAGATCTCATGCCTTTCCTCTTGTGTTTTGAATGAGGATAGATTAATTGAAGTTGATGAATAAATCTAAGATGTGACTCTGTTGGGAGTGGTACAGTAAACAAGTGAGGGGAACACGTGGGTAGACAGCATCCACCCACTATTTTCACAGGGTGGAGGCCGTCCACCCTACCAAGAAACTGGGCCCCACTAAAATATGCTGAAATTGTCCCAAAGTAGGTTTCAGACACGGGGACACTTTCAGCAGCGCCTGTAAGCTGTCTGCTTTCGTTCCGACCAGCAACATGCAGGTGGGGAGAGGACAGGGCTGGGCTGTCCATAGCGGGCACCGGGCAATCCCCCGGTGCGGCGCATGAGTGGTGGCCGGTTTTGGGCCCCTGGGGGCCATTTTTGCTACAGGGCCATTTTTGCAGCATAGTTGCAAAATCGGCCCTGTACCAAAATCGGGCGAAAACCGGCCCCGGCAAAGAGCTCGGCGGCACCTCCAACCCCCCCCCCGAGCAAGAAGGGGGGGGGGGGCGGGGAGCACTTTGCCAGGGCCGGTTGTGGTTCCCAGTCCGGCCCTGGGCGAGGGCTTTGTTATTTTAAATTTTAACTGGACCCTAAAGATAGGCCAAAATTAAGGGACTATCAGGTCTTCATTTGTCCTAGTATCATGGCTGGGAGCTATCTGGAACCTCACAATAAATGCAATTGGGGGGAAACAAAGGCACACAGCCCAACAATTGACAGATACTTAAGAGAGGCATGCATTTTTACTTTGCTCTCTCCCTGTATATAAGAGAGGTGCATGCACTGTAATTATGCCAAATGTGTTGGTTTGTCCCAGTATTTACACAAATAACAGTTTAAATAGCACTGTTTTGTTTGATTTCTTTTATAGCACTACTCATCCCACGACAGGGTGTCAGAGGGCTTTACATTTCATATAAACAATATAGATTCACAAAATGATCTATCTTTTTGTTAAAAGCAGTAACTCACTTAAATAGCTACATAAAATAAAATCATCTGCATGTTACATTATGTGCTTTGCAGGCAACACATTAACCCTCCATGCTACTTTGATTCAAAACAGGGGCAAGACAAAAGACAGATCTCTCGAGCAAATGAAATAAACGTACAGATGTATCTTGCCATTATTATTATTCCCTGAGATGTATTGGGCACACAAATATTTCTGCAGCAGGTATCATAACCCCATAAATAATTTGAAAATACAGACTTTGCAGCCAATTACGCAGTACAAATTTACTGCCACATTTCTCATTGCTATCTATTTGTGGCAGAGTTTTAAAAAACAAATGTATAAATTGAGGCCCAGATTTTGTGTTGGGGTTGAGTCACTTTCTTGGCACAACAGCAATGCAAAATTTCACTTGTAATGCTCTCAAATGCAACTGTTATGGAACTACTAAACATATGTCTGAGGTGTTAAAATCAGGTGTCACTTCTTGTGATATCACTTCCTGTGAGGTCATGGTTTGTGTTCTCACTTCCTGTGATGCTACGTGCAATGTCACACACTTTGATGTCATGCACCACAATGTCACTTGCATACTGCCTTACTTGGTTAATCCCCCACTTCTTTTTTTAGGACTTTTGCCACAACTGGAATGTAAAATTGGAGCATCATAAGTTTGGTGAGCCTGCTGATGTATGACTGAGGCACCGGTTGCACTCCCTCTGTTATCATAGATAGTGCAGGTGCACCAAACGTCGAGTCTGTTGAATGTCTGACAGCCTTGCTCCCCTAAGCCAGCTCCCCCATTGATGGTGTTAGCCACTTCATAAGGGAAAAAGAGTGGTGAGAAGTCTGCCATGGCACGGAAGCATTGTAAACCTGTTAGCATTAACAGCATTTCTGAAGACCGACCCCTAGAAGGGAGATTTTCTTGAGAAATCACTGTCCTCCTTATTCTCAAAGTCGTCACTTAGTCTACTAGGGAATTGTTTATGCTGGCAGAGGGGATGGCCTTTCTAATTCCACACTTGTCAGAATCAGTCCCACGAATCAGCTTTCTTCAAATTGAAGCCTCGTGGCATAAAACGCATTTCCCAACCTATATGTCAGGTGAGAAAACTGAGAGAGGGATGGACTGGACTTCTGCAAATTTTTGATAGATGTCCTATTTTAACTCACCTCTAAATGTAACCTTTAGGCTACCTAGTTAGCTGTGCAGTGACGTCGATAATGCAATACTAATTAACCACTTTAAGGTGACCCATAATTCCCCAGTCCTGTGCACTATCGGTAAAACACACACGCATATGTACACACATACACCATACTTATTATGAGGACCAGACATTGACCTTAATGAAGTGTGTATTTTCTATTTTAACTCGACGTGTGCTTTGATTGTAGGGAAGATTATAAAGGGGACCGAGGTAAAAACTGCACTTTTATTTTTTTGATACACTCACTCGAAAGTACCCAAACACACCACTGGGACGGTCCTCCTAATGCACTGGTCCTCACAAAGATAATGTTTGTCTGCTTCTGTCAGGGCTTACCCACACTATGAGGACTGATATGGTCCTCACACCCATGGTTATGCATGCCCACACACATACACACACACACATATATATAAATATCACAACTCCAAAGGCCTCTTGTGGGCGTGATAGCGCATTTTGTCGTGGTGGTGTAATGTCTTGCGGCCCGACCACACCACTATAACACATTTAAAACTCCATTGCTGTCATGATTAGAAACAAGATTTGCACTTCCATAGCAGATGCCATCCAATATTTTATTATCAATTAATTATACGGGCAGCAGTGTCGCTCAATGCGTTTTGGTCCTCTTTGAACCTTGATTACTGGTATGAACTATTCCTACTTTTCTTTTAGTGACCCCTTAAGTGTACAATGAATCCATTTAGTTGATGTTCAGTACAATGCATGCTGGTACTAGTAGTTATAATGTACCTTACTGCCCTCCAAAGGTCATGCTTTTCACTTTTGTTTTAACTTGTTATTGCATGCACTTTAAAATGGTCTATTTTATTGATTGCAATCTAATAATGATATAGTACAGTGCATGCAAATGCCAATGATTCAAAGTTCACCATAACAGCACTCCAATGGGTATGCTTTCCAAGCTTGAATGTTGTTAGCAAGCAATTGCACAGCAGTCTCTTAATTAACCACACTGCAAAGCATCCCACCTTGTGATAGTTTGCAGCCTTCCAATGACCAACCACTCGTTACTGATTCTGTGATAAAATAAATGTCAATCTGCCATGTTACATGCTGCATGCGTTCAAGGCAAGCAGGACCCACTAACCTGATGTTTGGTCACAGGAGGTAGTTTTGGTTTTGCCCC
This sequence comes from Lissotriton helveticus, assembly GCF_964261635.1. Lineage (NCBI taxonomy): Eukaryota > Metazoa > Chordata > Amphibia > Caudata > Salamandridae > Lissotriton > Lissotriton helveticus. The sequence continues at coordinate 1,374,915,273 of NC_136063.1, read as the reverse complement.
ATTATCAACATCACATCTCCAAAGGGCTTTTGTAGGCAAGTTAGCGTACTTTGTTTTGATGGTGCGATCTCTTGCAACCAGAACGACAATTAAATGGATTAATTAAATATTAAGGGGTCACTAAAAACAAAGTTGGACTCCTTCATACCAATGATCTAGGTCCAATGAGAACTGAAACGCACTGTGATGGATTTTTGAACATACATAAATATATATATATATATTTTGTTTAGAGGCAGTCACCACTATGTAGTTATAGTTAGGTCTGCTGTTCAATGGATAGTGGATTCTTTGGTTTGCTAATATCTTTAGCTCCGTTTGATGAATCTTCACAAAGCTTTCCAAAAAAGGGTTACTACACCTCAGTTCCTTCCTGGAAAGTTTTGGGGTAAATTGATTGTGATTTTCCTTAGACTGCTTTAGAAACGGCTACAGCAAAAACTGCAGAACAGAATTATACCAAATTTGGCATGAAGCTATATATTGGTTCGCAGATTGTGCTTTAGTGATTTGGTGTAGATCCGTTCAGTCATTTTTTAGCTATTACGAGTCAAATATAGTTGTATATTTTGGCAGTTTGGCTCGTGAGAGTCTCAAAGACTCTTGCAGGTGCAACAATTTAAAAATTGAGCATTATGATTGGCCCAGGAAGCTTTATTTCTCTTGGGCCAACGCGATCCCATGGGAGTCATATTCCCATGAAAGTGAGCACGCTGATTGGCTATGAGCTTTTAACACAAGGGGGGGGTTTTGTCCTTTACGTCCTGGCTGGACAAATATACGTTATACCAAAGCAGAGATGCCAGGGCTCGAATTCAGTTCACAACTGTTTTTTATTTAGCAGCTGTGTGCCTTCTTTAAATAGATTCCGAAGGTTCATGTATTCATTCATACATTTCTTTTCAAATTTCAAATTGTTTACATTTTATACAAACGTCAGAGGTTTAGACATACCTTAGACAGTTAAAGGAATACAAACATGAATCATACATATAATACTTTGTAAATATTAAATAATAACTTTCATTGACAATTAAACATGGCTATTTCGACATTAAATCAACTCAATCTGGTACACCTGTAATTATTTTTCTGCTAGTCCTAACAACCCAGCGTACATATTTATTAGGACTAGACACATTGGGCCGTATGACTTTTACTAAAATCGCCCTATACTCGTGTGTATGGATACTCTGATCCGAACCATCAAGGTTTAGGTTCCCTTGAAAACAGCCAAACAGCCGACGCGTTTCCAAACCTTTTATTCTGTTTGTGGGGTTCTTCCTCAGGGCTGAGCTGTGTACCTGCGGTGTAGAATTTAGGAACATTTAGTTTCTCCTCTTCTCTTATTTGATTAGCTAGTGTGTTATATGGAAAAGACGGAGGATATTACCTCTTCTCTCGAAAATGTTTGTTATCGTTTTCGGGCACGGGGCGTCTGATTATCCTTCTGTATCGCCATTACCTGGACAATGAATTAAAGGATGGGGCGCTTGTGAGTTTCTCATCCTATGCAGAAATTTGGTGATATACATGCTATCACATTTACTTTTCTTTTTATAAAAGAGCCAGCACTTACTTGATCTATCTTTGAGAGTTCTCAAAAAGGAGCATTGTCCGTATATGAATATCTTTTTGGTTCAGCGATGCTTAGTTCTATTGGGTGGGAAATAGCGATCTATCAATATATGAGTGTAACTATGTGATTGTTGTGCAGTAATCCAGCGCGTTGAAACTTACTTGTGACCTGGAAAAGTATGTGCCTCGTATGCGGTTCCACTTTGTTGTATTTTCTTCGTATTGTTTTCCTATTAGGTGGGGTCTCTGTCGGGTTAAAAAATTAACCGTTTAGTATATTTGCAGCCGTGGCCGTAATGCTGCTCGAAGAAGTTCGGGGGCAGTAAATCCGAGCTTCTTACCTCTTTTAGATGTATCCGAGTCTGCTTTAGTGACCTCCGTGTGGCCGCATGACTGGCGTTTGATTTACCGCGAGTCGACTACTGTTGTCAAACGTTCCTCCGGAACTTGTTTCTCTTTCAAATGAGCTGCTAAGCATCATGGTAATTGTAGTCTTGTATGCAATTCGTGATAGGCTCCGTTTGAGACCTCGGTTTTGTAGTGTTAGATTAAGTTGTGTTTAAAGAAGTGGCTGGCACTATATTTTGCGGAAGGGTATGTTTTAGCAAAGGGGTGGTGTCACAGGGGGCTCAGTAGTTGGATCGTTGTAATTCAGACATTTCGTTCAAACCATCCATCACACAGTTAAATTTGAGAATTAAGTATGCCTCTTTTTTCAATAACATGGCGTCTACATTTCCTCCTCGGAGGGGAACTTTTATTGCTGATAGTACTGTCCATTTGAAATCTGTCTCAATATGTTTGTGGTCCACAAAGTGTTGTACCATAGGGGCAGTCAACACCTTGTGTCTGATTCTTGATCTATGTTGCGCCATTCGTTGATTCACTCTTTGAGTAGTTTTCCCAATGTACAACTTGGGACATGGGCACGTGATTGCGTATATTACGTTGCTTGTTTTGCAATTAGTAAATTCTTTATGAAGCCATTTCGATGCATTGAATTGAAATTCCTCCCCTTCTATCGTGTTGGCACAGGACACGCACGAGCCACATTTGTGATGCCCTCTTATTGGTTGTAATTTCCATAGGGTGCGTAAATCTGATTTGGCTTGGCTGACTCCCAGGTCTGCTCTCACCACATGTTGTGCAATGCATTTGTTTTTCTTTATTGCAAACAATGGTTTCTCCATTGGAACTTCTGAATTAGTAATCAGGTGCCAATTTTGTAAAATTATTGCCTTCAGTTTGTTTGTATATGGCCCCAAATGTTGTTACACAAACTGGCCTTTCAACTGGTTTGATCTCTTTCTTTTTTAGTAATTCCTCTCGTGGCGTGTACCAGGCCCGTGTGATTGAGTGTTTTAGCAGTTTCGATGGATAGCCTCTCTTACTTAGTTGGTCACTAAGTATTTGGGAGTGCGTAATGAAATCTTCTTTTCGGGAGCAGTTACGTCGAATTCTCAACATTTGCCCATATGGCAGGTTTGCTTTAAGGCTCTTGGGGTGATAGCTTGCATAGTGAAGAATGGTGTTTTTGTCCGTAGTTTTACGATGTAAAGTGGTGGTCAATTTGCCTTCTTTTGGGAAAATTACTACATCTAAGAAGGTGAGAGATGTTCTACTATGGGTCATTGTAAATTTTATGTCAGGATGTCTGGTGTTAAGCCACTGATGGAATCGGACAAGCATTTCTTCAGACCCATTCCATTGACACCAGATGTCATCTATGAAGCGATACCATGTTGTTATACTTTGTCTGTATGGGTTGTTCCGGTAGATGAAGCGTTCCTCGTACAGGGACATGAAGAAGACCGCCATTTCCGGGGCATAAGGACACCCCATGGCGGTCCCCTTCACCTGCACGTAGAAGGCGCCATGAATCGGAAATAGTTCCTTTTGAGGGCTATCCTCGCTAAGTCAATAATGAAGTCAGTGGGGACTCTTTGAGGTCTGGGACGTGTATCCAAATAATATTCCATTGCTTCCAATCCTTCCTCTTGTGGAATTTGAGTGTATAGGGAGGTGACATCAAAGGATACCATAAGTTCTTGAGTTTCATCAAATGACACCCCTTCGACTCTGTTAATAAAGTCCGTGGTATCTTTGAGGTACGATGCCACATCAGGCATGAAAGGTTTTAAAAACACATCCACATACTTGGCCAGTGGTTCTAACAGCGAATCACACCCGGAGACAATGGGTCTTACGGGTGGTTCGATTAAGTTCTTATGTATTTTCGGTAGAAAATAAATGACTGGAATGCGTGGACTTTTTTTGTCAAGATATTCATATTCCTTACTCCCTAGTATACCTTGTCACGACCCTCTGTAAGTTTGATCTGGATTTCTGCTTTTATTTGTTGGGTTGGGTCTATTTTTACTTCTCTATACCACTCGGTATTCTTGATTTGGCTATTGGCTTCTGCAATATATTTGTCCCTAGCCCAGACCACCACTGCGCCCCCCCTTGTCAGCGGGTTTAACCACTATAGATTCGTCATTGCGGAGATTGTTTAGCGCTATTTGTTGTTCCCTAGTGATGTTCCTCTTTAGAAACATCTTTTGTTGGCCCAACTGTGTGATGGAGGAAAGAACTGTCTGTTCAAAGGCTATTATTTCCTTTGGTATTGTATATGTTGGAGGAACGAACGTGGATTTATTGGAAAGGTTCGAGGGTTCTGTTGCTCTGGTGTCTTCTCTGTTGTGAAAGAATGCCTTCAGTCTTAGTTTACGACAAAATTCTAATACTTCTATTTTTAAGTTCGTTAAGTCAGTGTTGGTTTGTGCCAAAGAGGAACATCACTAGGGAACAACAAATAGCGCTAAACAATCTCCGCAATGACGAATCTATAGTGGTTAAACCCGCTGACAAGGGGGGCGCAGTGGTGGTCTGGGCTAGGGACAAATATATTGCAGAAGCCAATAGCCAAATCAAGAATACCGAGTGGTATAGAGAAGTAAAAATAGACCCAACCCAACAAATAAAAGCAGAAATCCAGATCAAACTTACAGAGGGTCGTGACAAAGGTATACTAGGGAGTAAGGAATATGAATATCTTGACAAAAAAAGTCCACGCATTCCAGTCATTTATTTTCTACCGAAAATACATAAGAACTTAATCGAACCACCCGGAAGACCCATTGTCTCCGGGTGTGATTCGCTATTAGAACCACTGGCCAAGTATGTGGATGTGTTTTTAAAACCTTTCATGCCTGATGTGGCATCGTACCTCAAAGATACCACGGACTTTATTAACAGAGTCGAAGGGGTGTCATTTGATGAAACTCAAGAACTTATGGTATCCTTTGATGTCACCTCCCTATACACTCAAATTCCACAAGAGGAAGGATTGGAAGCAATGGAATATTATTTGGATACACGTCCCAGACCTCAAAGAGTCCCCACTGACTTCATTATTGACTTAGCGAGGATAGCCCTCAAAAGGAACTATTTCCGATTCATGGACGCCTTCTACGTGCAGGTGAAGGGGACCGCCATGGGGTGTCCTTATGCCCCGGAAATGGCGGTCCTCTTCATGTCCCTGTACGAGGAACGCTTCATCTACCGGAACAACCCATACAGACAAAGTATAACAACATGGTATCGCTTCATAGATGACATCTGGTGTCAATGGAATGGGTCTGAAGAAATGCTTGTCCAATTCCATCAGTGGCTTAACACCAGACATCCTGACATAAAATTTACAATGACCCATAGTAGAACATCTCTCACCTTCTTAGATGTAGTAATTTTCCCAAAAGAAGGCAAATTGACCACCACTTTACATCGTAAAACTACGGACAAAAACACCATTCTTCACTATGCAAGCTATCACCCCAAGAGCCTTAAAGCAAACCTGCCATATGGGCAAATGTTGAGAATTCGACGTAACTGCTCCCGAAAAGAAGATTTCATTACGCACTCCCAAATACTTAGTGACCAACTAAGTAAGAGAGGCTATCCATCGAAACTGCTAAAACACTCAATCACACGGGCCTGGTACACGCCACGAGAGGAACTACTAAAAAAGAAAGAGATCAAACCAGTTGAAAGGCCAGTTTGTGTAACAACATTTGGGCCATATACAAACAAACTGAAGGCAATAATTTTAAAACATTGGCACCTGATCACTAATTCAGAAGTTCCAATGGAGAAACGATTGTTTGCATTAAAGAAAAACAAAAGCATTGCACAACATGTGGTGAGAGCAGACCTGGGAGTCAGCCAAGCCAAATCAGATTTACGCACCCTATGGAAATTACAACCAATAAGAGGGCATCACAAATGTGGCTCGTGCGTGTCCTGTGCCAACACGATAGAAGGGGAGGAATTTCAATTCAATGCATCGAAATGGCTTCATAAAGAATTTACTAATTGCAAAACAAGCAACGTAATATACGCAAACACGTGCCCATGTCCCAAGTTGTACATTGGAAAACTACTCAAAGAGTGAATCAACGAATGGCGCAACATAGATCAAGAATCAGACACAAGGTGTTGACTGCCCCTATGGTACAACACTTTGTGGACCACAAACATATTGAGACAGATTTCAAATGGACAGTACTATCAGCAATAAAAGTTCCCCTCCGAGGAGGAAATGTAGACGCCATGTTATTGAAAAAAGAGGCATACTTCATTCTCAAATTTAACTGTGTGATGGACGGTAAACGAAATGTCTGAATTACAACGATCCAACTACTGAGCCCCCTGTGACACCACCCCTTTGCTAAAACATACCCTTCCGCAAAATATAGTGCCAGCCACTTCTTTAAACACAACTTAATCTAACACTACAAAACCGAGGTCTCAAACGGAGCCTATCACGAATTGCATACAAGACTACAATTACCATGATGCTTAGCAGCTCATTTGAAAGAGAAACAAGTTCCGGAGGAACGTTTGACAACAGTAGTCGACTCGCGGTAAATCAAACGCCAGTCATGAGGCCACACGGAGATCACTAAAGCAGACTCGGATACATCTAAAAGAGGTAAGAAGCTTGGATTTACTGCCCCCGAACTTCTTCGAGCAGCATTACGGCCACGGCTGCAAATATACTAAACGGTTAATTTTTTAACCCGACAGAGACCCCACCTAATAGGAAAACAATACGAAGAAAATACAACAAAGTGGAACCGCATACGAGGCACATACTTTTCCAGGTCACAAGTAAGTTTCAACGCGCTAGATTACTGCACAACAATCACATAGTTACACTCATATATTGATAGATCGCTTTTTCCCACCCAATAGAACTAAGCATCGCTGAACCAAAAAGATCTTCATATACGGACAATGCTCCTTTTTGAGAACTCTCAAAGATAGATCAAGTAAGTGCTGGCTCTTTTATAAAAAGAAAAGTAAATGTGATAGCATGTATATCACCAAATTTCTGCATAGGATGAGAAACTCACAAGCGCGCCATCCTTTAATTTATTGTCCAGGTAATGGCGATACAGAAGGATAATCAGACGCCCCGTGCCCGAAAACGATAACAAACATTTTCGAGAGAAGAGGTAATATCCTCCGTCTTTTCCATATAACACACTAGCTAATCAAATAAGAGAAGAGGAGAAACTAAATGTTCCTAAATTCTACACCGCAGGTACACAGCTCAGCCCTGAGGAAGAACCCCACAAACAGAATAAAGGGTTTGGAAACGCGTTGGCTGTTTGGCTGTTTTCAAGGGAACCTAAACCTTGATGGTTCGGATCAGAGTATCCATACACACGAGTATAGGGCGATTTTAGTAAAAGTCATAAGGCCCAATGTGTCTAGTCCTAATAAATATGTACGCTGGGTTGTTAGGACTAGCAGAAAAATAATTACAGGTGTACCAGATTGAGTTGATCTAATGTCGAAATAGCCATGTTTAATTGTCAATGAAAGTTATTATTTATTATTTACAAAGTATTATATGTATGATTCATGTTTGTATTCCTTTAACTGTCTAAGGTATGTCTAAACCTCTGACGTTTGTATAAAATGTAAACAATTTGAAATTTGAAAAGAAATGTATGAATGAATACATGAACCTTCGGAATCTATTTAAAGAAGGCACACAGCTGCTAAATAAAAAACAGTTGTGAACTGAATTCGAGCCTTGGCATCTCTGCTTTGGTATAACGATTGGCTATGAGCAGCATGAGAAAAAGCTTGCCTGAAGCCATTACAGGACTATGGAACTTAGTCCCCTGTCCTGAATTTGTAAGAAAAAGAAAGATATATGAGGGCAGGATAGGGATACTCTGACCCCATAGGCCCCATGGAGGTACCCAGAGTCAATCTTCGGGGTAAAAGATACTGTGATCCTGCAAGAATCTTGCGGGATTGAAGCATAACAAAAATGGAGGCTGGGCCACATTTAATTACATTATGCCCAGAGGATTCCATACCTTAGGCCAAAAACTATTTTTATGGGGACGGTCAATGCATGGCCCCCCTCACTGAGCCCTTAGAATCCCCAGGGAGCCAACTCACGGAGCCAATCTCAATATTTATGGGAAGGGGGAATGCATAGCTTCCCTCCCCGTACCCTGAGAGACCCCGGGGAGCCCACCCCTAATGCTTTAATCCATTTTTATGGGGAGGGACCCCACTCCCAGGGACAACATAGATATTTATCCGAGCGGGGCTGCACAGCCTCCCTTCTTGAGCTCATGAAGTTGCCTGTGAGCCCACCCCAGGCCAAATATGCATAAAATAGGCAGGGGGCATTGCAGCCCCCCCCCTCGCTGTCCCTGAAAAGGACCCAGGGAGTCAATCTCTGGCCTGCTTAGCAGCTATGTTCAGACGTGTGTTGTGGGCAGGGAAACTTGTGTTTTCTCTCAGTTGGTGGGATCACTTTAAATCTCCCACCAAGCAGGAACACACACCATGTATGCTCCCAGCTAACGCGAGCTTCAGAAATGCTCCTGCCCACTGGGAGAAGACTTTAGATTTTTCCCATGCCTACAGCGATGCAGACAGGGAAACAGATCTAAATATTGCTCCAGCCCACAGGAAGCAGCATTATTAACTGCTACCGACGGGTGGGAGCAATGCCGTTTCCCTCTGAGCACCTGTTGGGTGCGCAAGTACCTTGGGGCTTCCCCCTGCTGTCCAGCAACGAGGACATGGTGGGTTCCCTGCATGTCCCCCTCCCCCTTTAAGTTGGTGACAGGGCTTGGGGAATGGGTTCATCAGGGACTAAATCAGTGAGTAGGTGGACTGCTTGCCCCCTCCCCCTAATATTAACAGCATGCCCAAAGGGCGGGGTCTCAGGGGCCAAAATAGGCCCAGGGAGGAGGGCTGCATGCCCCTCTCACTTCAAGTTGATGCCAGGACCCGGGGGATGTGGTCCCCTATTTAAAATTGGCCTCAGGAGGGTTGCTATACACACCGCCTCCACCTAAAAATGCTTTTGGCCTCTGGGGGATGAGATCCCGGGCCACAGTTGGCGATGTCATCAATAATGTAATCTGTGATGTCATACATTATATCATAGAACATGTCAAGGGTGATATAACATTATTTGAGGGTATAAGAAGTGCATGGCGGGGTTGCAAGTTATAGTTAGCATTGCTAAGTATAACTTATGACTTTCTGTGGTTCTGTTTTTTTAATTCAAAAAGTTAATATTTTCACTGGCAAATTCACCCAAATATAACGTTACTTTAACCTTTGTTTTTTAGGGAATATATATTAATATATATATATTTTTTAAACTATATATATATATATATATATATATATATATATATATATATATTTGCAAACGTCTGACTCACACTTCAAAGGAAGGAACAGCACTCCTGTAGAGCTAATTTGCAGTTGAGGATTTATTCCAACAAAGATAAAAAAAACGATAAAAGATTCTATGTCAGGACGGAGGCTCCGATTATGCTTTTTTCAATTTCTTTACTGGACACAGCAGCCAATCAGAACACAGTAAATAAAACAAAAAACTACACTACCCATAAGCACTGGGTAACTATAGAGTACATAGAAGGTATATAAGGAGTCATAGAGGTTCCCACTCCCTCTTTCTTTGCTGCTCCGCAGCCAGTTAAGTGCTCTTTCCTTATTTACTTGCTATTTTGCCTTAATTCATGTTAATATTGTGCGCGCTTTGTATTTGACTGCAGCGTTGTTACTATATGCTATTTTGAACCTTCCGGTTCGCGTGTTACCGATATTGCCTTCGGCGCTTTCCTGTTCCGCATTGTTGTTGTTTTGCCGCTTCTCGGCGTCAGCTGTGGGGGCGTGTGTTCACCCCCCGGTTGCATGCTTGCTTCTTGCGCCTGTTCTTTTGCTGTGGAGCGGGAGCGGGGCTAGGAAACGCGAGTCCTGCTCGCGCGTCTCCCATTTTCCGACAGGCTCATTCGGCGCATGCGCAGTCCACCGGCTGTTCTCGCGTTGCGGTCGGCGGTGGTACTGCGCATTTGGTCCTGACTGAATTTCTGACAGGACGTCCAGCGCCCGAGTGTCTCTTCGGATTTAAGTTGACTGGGCTTCTGCCTTTGCCCTAATTCCTGTCGTTAGGCCCCTGACGCCCTAGTGCTCTTTTAAATACCTGGGGTTGTAAAATTATAGCAGAGGCTTTTTTTTTTTTTTTTTTGCAGTTTTATATAGCGCGAACTAGAATCGAACCAAATCAGTTATCAGAGCGCTTTACATAGCACCAGTTACGTTACATGAGGACACACTTTCATTTTTTTAGGCACGGGGAGATTAAGCGATTTGCCCAGAATCACAGGGGGTTTTTGGTGTCGTTACCAAGACTTGAACCCAGGTCCCCAGGTCCGAGGTCGAGCGCCTTAGCCATTAGGCCAACCCCTCTCCCCAAGGCTCTAGGCTTCGCCTAGAGTGTTTCAAGCAAGCCCTCCCTCCACATTTTATTTTCTGTGTTGACAGGTTTTACCTGTTCTTGGCTTGCTTTGGGGCTACACTCCCCCTGAAGTGCCCTTTGGGTGTCAATATATATATTTTGCGCCTCCTCTTGGGCATAGCACCTCTCCAGAGGTCAGAATGGCAGAGTATTATGAGGATGAGGACGCATATTATTACGCTGAGGAAGAGCCCGCAGGCTCTGAGGGTGCTTAATTCATTGACCAAGCTTTGTATCACGCTATAGCCCCTCTCAAGAGACATTTGGCTCAGTATGCTACTCAGCAAGGTTGGATTCCTTCTTCAGGTCGGTCCAAAAAATCACCTAAAAATCCACATAAAGCAGATTTTGTAAAATTGGCTAAAAATCTGTCCACCGCCAAGACGTCCAAAAGATCTGCCACGTCTTTTCAGACACATCATGTCTCCACCGTGACTGAAGACTCGTCTTCTACTGATTCTTCTTCGGACCCTGTGGTTCAGCCTCCCAAGAAGAAGGCTCGCAAAGAGTATTTCGTAGATGCCTCTTATACCCCTCAAGTATTAACCTTTGATCCAGATGATATTATTCATCCAAATTCTTCAGCTTGGCTCCCCTCTCCTGAGGTTACTGACTATGTGCAAGCACATATTCGTCGTCCCTTTGAGAAAGATGTTCGCGCCAGGCTGCGCTCTGAATGTCCCCGACCAGACCTGGCGGACAAGTTAGCTGAGACTCCCGAAGTCGATCCATCCATGGTTACATATATGCGCAAGTATGCCAAAGACCCGAAGAAGGGTCTGGATAGGTCGTGGAGGTCCTGCCAGGACAAATTGCTCGATCTCTTGGGTCCTCTGACCAAAATTTTGGATTTGGCTTATTCTGCAAAAAATTCTAATTCACTGATTGATCCCGATGAGCTCGCAGGATGGTCTCAAAGGGCTATCTACATTTTAGGTAATGCTAATTGTGCCCTGTCCTGTGAGCGCCGTCGCTCTATTCTTATGAAATTGGACCCTAAATTAACGGATCTTGCATCTTCCGAATCCGGCCCGTTGGCACAAGGATTCCTTTTTAGTCCTCCCTTTCTGAAAGAACTCACTAATTTTGTCACGACCTTTAGTGGCCTGGACAAGGCGCAATCAAACCTGCGCCGTGCCTTCCGTCCGGTTTTCAGACGGGCCGGACGAAGGGGACGTTCGTCTGGCCGGGGAGGTAACCAGCCTGCTCAACGAGGAGGCCAGTCCCAGAGAGGAGGAGCCCAGGACAACTATGGCTTTGGAAATACCAGATTCTACCCCTCTCGCAAGGGCAGAAACAACTACGGCAAAGGCGGCTACGGAGGTGCCCAGGGAGGACGTCAAGATTCCTCCAACTCAGGTGAGCTTAATTCTGGCATCCGAGGTTGTTTTGGGGGGCAGACTGAAATTGTTTCTCCACAATTGGCAACTAATCTCCAGCGATGCTTGGGTGTTGGAGACGGTGCAAGGTTTCAAACTGGAGTTCTACGACCGCCCTCTCCAACACCGCCTTCCTTTACCCCTTGTTTTTTCCCTACGAGATCAGGACTTCATCTCCGAAGAAGTCGAGTCCCTTTTGGCGAAAGGAGCCATCCTTCCATCTTCCCGTCATCCCGACGGTTTCGTCAGCAATATCTTTCTAGTGGAGAAAAAAGGGGGAGGTTCCCGTTTGGTCCTAAACCTCAAAGATTTCAACGGCGGGGTTGTTTACCGTCATTTCAAGATGGAGGGTTCCGGTTGAGGAAGTACGAGGTGTACAAGCGGGCTGCGAGTGCTGAGGGCGATGTGCCAGGGACACTCCAACCCCCCTCCTGAGACCCATGGTGCAGATAGCGCCTAACTTTAAAGTGCCAAGACACTCCATAACTAGGAGTGATTTTTCGGAATGAGCAATTGCTCTTCCAATTTTTATGCACTTTAAACATTTTTTTCATTTTCACTTTCACGCCCCCAGGTTAGGGTGGACGATTAGAGAGTCCATACCGCCGGGGTTTAACATTGTCCTGATGAATGCCTAGGTAAATTTAAACCAACACTAAGGCTGAAACATGTTGACTAAGTTATTTCTGAATTAAACCATCCATTACCTTTGGCTTTACAATTCAGACACATAGAACTCTTTTTATTGTGTCCTAGGGATCATTAATAAACTTTTTTTAGATACCCTTTAGACACTTTTAAGTTTAATTTAACCCCTCAACACACCCATCACACAATACCAGCTCCGCAGTCTCCTGGCGTCGCAGCACACCGAAGAGGCATTAGGTCTCTTCGGTGGGGCCCGATGATGAAGCATGACACTGACTAGGTCGGTGTGTGAGGGCTTTCTTTTCAAACCCAAATAGGGTGTGAACTCCTCGAGTCTTTTGGCTCCATCTAAGTGGCTTACAAGAGACATTAACCTCTCTTCTTTTGTTTATTGTGTTGGGTATCCATCTTCTTCGAGATCTTCTTCAAGAAGGGGCCTGGATGGTCCGTTTGGACCTGAAAGACGCCTATCTGTTGGTTCCGATATATGCTCCCCACCGTCGCTTCCTTCAGTTTCAATGGTTGGGCAAATGGTTTGAGTACACTGTACTCCCCTTCGGTCTTTCATCCGCTCCTTGGTGCTTTACGAAGCTCATGAGACCGGTGATGGAATCTTTGCGGGCTCGGGGAGTCCGTTCGATTGTGTATCTGGACGACATTCTTTTGATGGCTCATTGCCCCTTTCTTCTGCAACTTCATTTACAATGGTCTATCGAACTATTGCAATCTCTAGGCTTTCTTATCAATCCTCTGAAGTCAGACTTTCAACCCTCTCAGAAGATGGATTTTCTCGGTTTCAACATCGACTCAATAGCTTGTCAGCTTCTTCTTCCAGGTCAGAAGATCAGAGCGATCAAACGGGAATTGCGCCTGGTCTTGTCCAAACAAGTGGTCTCTTTACGGACTGTGGCTCGGATTGTAGGTCTCCTTTCCTCTTCAATCCAAGCCATATTTCCGGGTCCCTTACATTATCACGCTCTTCTTCGCCTCAAGATCAGACATCTTCAGAAGGGCCTTCGTTACTCCGATCACATTCCCCTGTCAGAGGATGCTCGTTGGGAGATGTTATGGTGGCTGCACCACATGGAGTCCTGGAACGGTCGAGCGCTGTTCGGGAAGACTCCAGACATCATTATCGAGTCCGATGCGAGCCTTTGGGGATGGGTAGCCCGGTGCGGTTCTCTGACGACGGGGGGCTGTTGGTCCCAGGAGGAATTATCCCTCCACATCAATTGTCTAGAACTTCTTGCGGGCTCGTTTGCGATCCGCTGTCTTTCCCCTCAAGCGACGAACTGTTGCATTCTCCTCCGCATGGACAACGTCTCAGCGGTGCGATATGTCAACAAACTTGGGGGCATCAAATCCAAACTCCTTTCGGAGATAGCCAAGGACTTTTGGCATCTTTGCTTACACCGCCAGATCACGATTATTGCCGAGTACCTTCCGGGTCATGACAATCTGGTGGCGGATTGGAATTCTCGTCACCTCCGGGATTACAGCGACTGGCGTCTCCACCCTCGAGTGTTTCGAACCTTGGTCTGGGTTTGGGGCCAATGCCACTTGGATCTATTTGCCTCTCGCCTGAACAAACAGCTTCCCCTGTTTTACAGTTGGCGTCCGGATTCCAGAGGCTATGGCCACGGATGCCTTTCTCCAGTCTTGGCCTCCTCTCCTGTGCTATGCGTTTCCCCATTCATGATGATTCCCAGGGTTTTTGCATGCACAAGGCGTTTCCTCTCAGATCTGATTCTTATCACTCCCCTTTGGAGGGCTCAGGCGTGGTTTCCAGTTCTTCTGGAGATGAGTTGCTCTCCGCCGCTCCTTCTCCCCAACAGGTGGAACCTGTTGCTGGACCCTCTTATGCAGCCCCACCCTCTCATTCTATCGGGTCATCTCCGTCTTGTAGCGTGGTGGATTTCGGGGGACGCTGGCAAATCGCAGGCCTTACTTCTGACGCTGCCCGATTTATCGGCGTAGCTTGTGCCCCCAACACCCACAAACGTTATTCGTCAGTTTGGAAACGGTGGTGTGATTGGTGTACTCAAAGATCAGTGGATCCCTCCACGGCAGATGTCACCTTGGTTCTGAATTTTCTTGCTTCTCTTGCTTCTTCTGGTTTGGCATACAGCACAGTAAATAACTTTCGTTCTGCTATTTCGGCTGGTCATATTCCAGTGGATTCTAAGCCTATTGGGGAACATCCTTTGGTTTCCAAATTACTCAGAGGCATCCGGATGGTAAAACCTCCTTGCCCTAAGTATGTTACATTATGGGATGTCTCTGTGGTTTTACGTTTCTTGAGTTCTTGGCCTGAAAATTCATTGCTGTCTAGGAAACAGTTATCCGCCAAATTGACTATGTTGCTTTGCCTCTTGTCCTGCAAGCGTGTGTCAGATGTTCGTTCTCTAGATCTTGCCGGAAGGTGTTTCTTTTTCCATTTCTCGCCGTACTAAGAGTAACACGTCTACTGTGTCTTATCCCTCTTTTCCACACAATCCCAAGCTGTGTGTAGTACGGTGCATTAAGGATTATGAGGTGAGTACTGCACCTTTCCGTCATGATTTGCAGGGTCAACTGCTTATAACTTTGCAAAAGCCTTTCAAGCCTGTCTCCCCCGCTACCTTGGCACGTTGGGTTCGCTGGCTCATGTTAGAAGCGGGCATTGACATTTCTGTCTTTGGCGCCCATTCTGCTCGGGGAGCTATGGCTTCAAAGGCTTTTTCCTTGGGGGTTGGCCTCCAGGATATCATGAAGGCCGCTGATTGGTCTTCGGAATCTGTTTTTAAAACGTTTTATTTTAAACCAATTGTTGATGTTGCTTCTGTTGTGGTGGATCAGCTTTAAACAAGCCTAATCGGAGCCTCCGTCCTGAAATAGAATTTAAAATTTGCTAACATTTGTGCCAAGAATTTTCAATTCTATTAAGGACAGGAGGCGAGGATTATCCCACCCTTTTTGGCAGTATATGCATTGTATTGTTGTATGCATATTTTCTATTATGTCATGTTCTTGATTATATGAAGTTTCCCGCCCTAAGTTACTTTTTTGCATTCCTTTCTTTTGGAATGGCCTTTACAGCTCTGTTTTTATTTCCTCCAGGCTCCGACCTTAAATGAGAAGTGCTGCGAGTTCCTACTCTTCGTGGGCCTTCTTCTGTTCCTGTGGCTTTGGGAGGTGCCTTCGTCCCTTCCTATGGATGATGACTTTTCCTTTGGACGTTCCTAATGGATATTTCTTCTGTTGTTCTTATGATTCTGGACAAAGAAAGAGGAAGTGGGAACCTCTATGACTCGTTATATACCTTCTATGTACTCTATGGTTACCCAGTGCTTATGGGTTGTGTAGTTTTTTGTTTTCTTTACTGTGTTCTGATTGGCTGCTGTGTCCAGTAAAGAAATTGAGAAAAGCATAATCCTCACCTCCTGTCCTTAATAGAATTGAAAATTCTTGGCACGAATGTTAGCAAATGTTAAAGTGTCTATGCGTTTCACCGTGAAGCCTTTTTCACTATGCTCACTCACAGTTTGCACACACAATATATAGTTGTAGAAACAGTAAACACAAAGGAAGGGCAAAGCAGTACTTTGTGTTACTAGCCGATTCTGTTGGCCATCTTGTAACATGTTCATAACTGTATTTACTCTGAACATTTGTCTGATCCATTTCGTAATGCAACACATTCAAACCAGAGCTGGATAAAAAAATACATGCAACTGATCTGGATATATATTGCTCCAATAATTTGGCATAATTGTAACATATGACAACAACATCATCATACGATGTCATACCATTCTACATAAGACGCAGACAGCATAATAGGCTCTTTGCCCCAATGTAGATTACACTAGAATCAATGAATTAATGATTCTAATCATTCAAGAGGGTTTTGCCTAATGATTACGTTTGTATCATTAAGCCCACTGCATTGGGCAAAAACAGCGGCCATATTTGTCTATCTTGGTCACATAATTTCAGAAAAGTAAATCGTTCTTAAGGGCAATTAACTTAAACCCTATATAAAACATAAATCCATAATTGTGACAGCATTCTGCAGTAAACCTGCCCCATTAGGCAAGACAGCGGCCATTTATGCCTAGCGTATTCCCACGATTTTAGAGAATTAAATCGTGTTTACAGATGATATACATGTAAAACATAAATAAATACATTATGTCATTATGCAGCAAAACATTCTTGCCCCATTGGGCCAAGGAATTGCCAGTTGTTGTATATGTGGTACACACAGAACTAATATCGTTCCCTCTTAGGTAACAATAATTCAAAACAATATATGAATGATAAATATACAATTAATTGAAGAAGTAATGACATATTAGCTATCTCAGCTTTTTTGCATCACTCTTATGGAATCAGCAATCCACACTCCATGGAGAAGTGTGGCTCAATGGTTTGAGCGGCAGACCCTGATGCAGAGGTCTGACCCGGACCAGGGTTCAATTCCCGCCTCGGCAGGTCTTGGGCTCAATTTCGCCGGACCTGATAGTTCTCACCTCGGTGCCTATTCTAAGCATGGGTCCCATACTCTGCAACTCTGGGCAATAGCTTGCTTATTCTCCACAACGGCCCCAACAGTGCTAGGATGCCTGGCTTCACCTTGGGGGTGCCCAGGAGTGGGCACTTCACAGGGAAAGGCCAGGAAGGGTTCCACAGCGGTATGTGTACATCGCCTTGAGACCCCTTCGGGGGTGATACGTGCACTATATAAGCACTACATTTACATTTAGTCAGTTACATCTAAATTGGCCCTGTAAGTAAACACAAAAATCATAAATGCGTTAATGCATGATATTTGTAAGAAAGAGAATTTATAGACCACCCTCTTCTGAACTGAGTTCAAACTGTGTGAATAAAAACACCAAGAAAATCCTTATAGAGCCAGGCGCATAATTACTAATATTATTACAGGTATGGGTGCATCTCCTTATCAGCTTTCAGGTCTACAGGTTCTAGTGTATGTAGACATAGAATGTATTTGCATTCTAACTGCCTCAGTGTCCTCTCTCTATCACCCCCTCTAAGTCGTTTCTGTACCTGATCAATCACACTGTATGTCAAATACAGTGTGTTACACTTATGATGTAGTTTAAAATGGCGTGCCACTAGATACGTTTCATCAACATTTTTTATTGCACATATGTGCTGCAGTATCCTTTTGTGTGCTTGCAAGATGGTACTACCAACGTATTTCTTATTACAGGGACAGGCCAACATGTATACTACAGAGTCTGTATTGCAGTTGAGAGATTTGTTGATTCTTATTCTCTACCCTACATCGGTATGAGTCACAGGTGTATTCACACCATGCCTACAAGCTATGTACTTGCTGATTTTTTTTAATCCATTTGTTGGTTTTAACACAAGTTCCATGGTCGGTAATCTGATTCTTAACTATGACATCTTTGATAGACCTCAATCTCCTAGGTGATCAAGGGCCTGTCTCTGATATCCATACCTACTACTGGATCCTGTTTAATTATATGCCAGTACTTTTCCAGGATTTTTCTTATCTGTTTGTGTATTTGGCTGTAGGTGGTGCTAAACCTGCACTCTTCGTCTGCAAATATGTTACCTTATTTAAGTACTCCTGATATCTCTTTGTTTTTCTAAGTTTGTGGATTGAACAACAAATCAGTTCTAGTTTAGGTGCGAACCTCATCTTTGGCCTGTTTCAGGATTTGTTCACTGTAGCCCCTCGCTCTTAATCTCTCTGTCATTTCTCTTTCTACTTGGAGGAAGAAATCTTGAGTACTGCAAATCCTTTTTGCCCTTATTAGTTCTCCATATGGTATGCTCCTCTTATGGGCACCTGCATGTGAACTGATAGCGTGAAGGGTCGAATTGCCAGCAGTTCTTTCCTGAATACTCTTGATGTAATTATGTCATCTATAACCTCTAATCTGATATCGAGGAAGTCAATGCATTATTCACTCAATCGACTAGTGATGGATACATTTAAATCAGTGACTGATCTGTGGTCTCCTTTCCACAGAATAAACAGATCATCTATATTTCTTAACCAGATTATAATGTTTGATGACCAGTCATGCAATTCTGTGCTATGGAGCACCTGCTCCTCCCAAATGCCCATGTGTAGGTTCGCATAGCGGGGGGCAAATCAGGTGCCCATCGCAGTCCCCTGCAATTTTTATAACTACTTATACCTCGGCACTCCAAATTTATATTATTGTGAAGCATTCGCTTTCGGGGAATCAATTCCCAATCATGACCTGTTTAGAGTGTCCTGATTAAAGAGCTATAGAGCTAAACACTACCTAGATCTATAAGTAGAAAGAGAAAATCAAAAAATTGCATTAGTTCAGTGATTTAATGTCCCATTTGAAAAACGTTCCTCTCAATACAATCCTTATTAACAAGACATAGTACACTATATGGACAGTGTTGTTGCAGGTTCTTCTTTTTTTTAATCCTGAAGAACTGATGCGATGCAGGCAGCCAACACGTGTTTCGTTACTGAACGTAACTTCTTCAAAGCTGCAAAACGAATTGTTAACAATAAAAACCCATCTTCTGTCCTTCCTATTGCTAATAAAAGGAGATTTGTGAATGTATCCAAGTATGTGGCAGTGATGTTCTCTGAACCACAAATTGTGCTGAGCTGTATTTTTTTCTGAACAGGAATTAAAGAGATGATATTAATAATGACGTTGTGAAGACTCTTAGCAGAGGCTGAAAGCAGAAAGTATAGAAGCTTATTTAATAAAAGAAATAATAGTAGGCCAACCAAGGTGTCTAATTTCATGCAAAAATAAGATAAAAAAAAGACCGTGTAACGATACAGAATTCTTAAAGGTTTATAAAGTGGATGCCCAAAGGTATTGCCCTATAATTTTAGTTGGAAACAAACCAATACCTTATTTTTCTTGTAATTGATAGACATCTGCGGCGTCTCATGAAGGTTCTCAGAACATATATGTTCCTAGACCTACAAAAGATGGTAGAAAGTGAAAAGTAAAAACAAGATATATTTTATTCCAATGAGTGCTTCTACTTTCTTGAGCACAATATTGATACGGTCTGTTACAAAGGGCCGAAAGGGGTGTTTTTACCTGGTTTTTAAAATAACACGTGGTTTCCTAATTCTTATTATTGGTAGGCATCTATAGTGTGTCGTAAAAATTCATGGAACAACTGAGTTTTTGGACCTAATAAAGAAAGTCGAGAAGTAAAGACAAAATGAATATTATTACAATGTGTGCTTTTGCATTATTTAGCACGACATTAATAAGGTGTTTTTCAGATGGCCCACAGAGATGACTTACGGTCATTGGGCAGCCATCTAAACCTGTTTTTGTTTCCCTATTTACTATCCTTTATGAGGCAACCAACTCTTATTTAGATAATAAGGTTTCCAGCGCTTATGCTACTCTGTTAGGCGTGGTTGTTCCGTGCATGTTAAGTATCCCCTCAATATATTGAGGAGCTATCTTAACTGCTCACTTGTAAAGGTTCTTTACATAGTCATAGAATACTTATTTATTTTTGCCTGTGACATTTGTGTTATCTTTTATTTTTTGAATAGTTTGTCTTTTTTGTTCCAATCTTATAAGCAATGCTAGTCATCTGCCAGATCTGTCCACTTTCCTATGGAATTCCTATCAGTCAGTCCAGTATGAGAATTTTCCAAGCTATAATACAGTTTATTATAAATATATTTTTCCCCCACTTGCCTTCTTAGTTCTTTCCTGTGTATCATTTTCTGTTGCATGGCCATCCAACACCTCTCTTTGGGTCAACGCCTGCCTGCATTTGTTTACTTACTCTGTAGCTTTTCCCTATAAACCTCTCCTATTACAACTTTCATTGCATCACATTCAATGGATCTGGCAGTGGCTGCTTTATTTCAATCATAGTTTACAGTCAATATATGTTGGATATCACCTTGCAAATGTGTGCCTGTTAATGCCCCTGCTCTCAAACTCCAGGTAGGTATGCTTGGCCTCGTGTGTTGCTAGGTTTACAAGAGACAGTAAGGTGAATGGTCTGATTTTTGTCTGCCTATGTAGTAAGTATCTGAGCATTGATCTCTGGCAACGGCATTTCCTGCAACAATTCCTATTGTCTACAGTTGATAACACCCAATAAAATAGTTTCATCATCTGAACATCAATCTGGAAAGTCTCATTATAGAACTATGTAATCAGAGCTACTATGAGGGTGAGTAAAAGTTGTAAACACCACTGTCTATACCGTTATATTCCTTTCCTTATATTTACTAAGTACCACCTACTGGTTATTTCCTTGAACTGTGATATGATTACAAGCACTATAAATGATGTTATTTTATGTTATTTCAATTTATTAAGGACGCAAATACCCTGATGTGTCTTGGCGCTGAAGTTCAGTGTAAACACAACTGAATCCGGACCTAAATCTGAAAAAGAAAAAAACAGGTTTTAAGACTCTTCCTAAACATTGATAGTGAATTAGCTGACCTGATATGTACGGGAGGGAATTCCAAAGTTTAGCAGTTCCATAACTAAGAATTTGGCCACCCCAATTGGATGTGCAAACCCTAGGAACAACCATCAATCTGGCATCAGTAGAAT
Organism: Lissotriton helveticus; assembly: GCF_964261635.1. Classification (NCBI taxonomy): domain Eukaryota; kingdom Metazoa; phylum Chordata; class Amphibia; order Caudata; family Salamandridae; genus Lissotriton; species Lissotriton helveticus. Next base: position 1,374,894,205 of record NC_136063.1, on the reverse strand, counting down.
GAAGCTGTCTGCAAGGTTGTTACCATTTAAGAATAGTTTTTAGAAAGGTGGTTCCTGCATTATTCAATGGTTTAAAGGTCAGGCATAGCGTTTTGAACGTAACCCGGCTCGCAACCGGTAGCCAATGAAGGTTCCGAATTGCATTAGAAATTGATTGGTATTTAGGCAGGTTCAGCAGGATCCTTACAGCTGCATTTTGTATCATCTGCAACTTTTTTAAATGTTAACTTTGCAAGTTCTGATGCAGCTCATTGCAGTAATCCAATCTCGATAATACAAGTCCAATCACAACCGTCCTCCTTGAGTCCATGGGTAAAAAAGGGAGGATTGTTTTCAGTTTCTTAATTAAATAATAGGAAGTTGAAACAATGGCATTTATTTGATGAGCATAGGAGGGTTTATCATCAAAGGCAACTGCTCCATTTTTTCTTGAGCTACCGGTTTAGGTTATTCCCCTAACTCTGCAGGCCACAAAGAGGCATCCTATGCTGGTTGGAGATTGCCGAAGATCATTATCTCGGTTTTGTCTGAGTTAAGATTCAGACAGTGCTTACAAATCCAGCTATTAATTTCCAGCATACAGTTTTGAAACCGAGATGGAGGAAAGGGTTCATTTTTGTAGGCATCCACCACAATTTGTGTGTCGCCTGCGTAGGATTTCAGATTAAAACCAAATTTCTGTATCAGAGGGGCAAGTTCTGACATGTAAATATTAAATAGTGAGGAACTCAATGACGAGCCCTGTGGAATCCCACATGGTAGCACATAAGGAGTTGATTTATACTGGTCCAGGGCAATTGACTGTCTTCTGTCCGCCAAGAAGGAAGATAGCAGGGAGAGAGTGGAATCATTTACACCCAATTTTTTAGGAGTCATTTCAGCAGGTTATGGTCAGCAGTATCAAATCCTGCCAACAAGTCGAGGAGAATTAGGGCAGCAGCCCCACCTGTGTCCATCACTGCCCCAATCTCCTCAGTAGCCTTGACTAGTGCCATCTCTGTGCTATGTTCCGAGCGGAAACCAAATTGGGAAGGATCAAGTAATTCATTTTCTTGTATATACTGAGCTAACAGTTGATTCATGATGTTTTCAACTATTTTAACAGGTAGAGGCAGCCTAGAAATGGGATGATAATTATTTGGATTGGCTGGGTCCAAATTAGTTTTTTTTATTAGTGGGAGGACAGACGCATCCTTCCAAAGGGTGCGGAAAGCTCCAGATTTAAACATGGAGTTATAGATTTAAGTCAGAGTAGTGCATACTTTGCTGGCTATGGTTCTCAAAACAGAGATGGGACAGGGATCCGTAAGGGATCCTGATTTAGCTTCCATGATTAGTTTTTTCTGCCGGCTCACTAGATGTTAGGGTGAAGCATGAAAACTTGTTTTGATCTGGAATGAAGGCGTGGGATTTCGCATATGGCTCATAGCAGGTAGAACCCTCAAATTCATCATAGATATTTTTAGGTTTCGGCTACCGTCCCACTGCGTAAGCAGTGGGCGGAGCCGAAATCTTTTGTTAGTAGTATGGGGGCCTGAACACGCCCCTCTTCTCCATTGGCTGGCCTCGTAAATGCTGGCCAGCCATTGGAGGAGAGGAGCGTCACTCAGTTCAGGGCCCGCCTTGACGCGATTCGGGGGCGTTTCTGGGTCTTTTTTTAAGTCCCGCCCTCTCCTCTTCCCATTGGCTGGAATTTTACCTTCCAGCCAATGGGAAGGGGAGAGCACGCCCCCGAATCCCTACAGGACGCTTTGCTTCCCGAGCAGCGTCTACCGAGGCCATGAGGTAAGCCTCTGCCCCCCTGTTTATGCCGTTGTTTCTTGTTTCCCCTTTCTTGTGGAGGAAAAAGGAAGTGGCAGTGCTCGGCCGCGAACTGCAGCAAGACTCGGAGACCGCAGCCCGTGGGCCTCGAGCGGCCGCCGGAGAGGTACGAGCTCGCGAGGCTTCCCAAACCGAGGCCCCCGTGACGCTGTTCGACCTGATCCCCTCATATTCTCGTGTCACCCCCGGAAATAGTACTCTCTCGGGTTCACCGACCGTTATTTGTTTATTCCACTCTCTGAACTGTGGAACTCTCGGGGTGAATGCTCCTGCACGAGGTTCCGTCTCATTAAATGACTTTGCGGGTTCATGTGCCTGCCACAGATATCTGTGTAGCCCTTGCCTTGTATTCCCGTGCAAATGGATTGGCTCAGCGGCGTTATTATGCCTTTGTTGCTGCAAGCACTATTTTACCAGGAGCCTACAACTTCCAGTCCTGGTGAGGTAGCTCAGGTGGCTAACGCGCGTTACGCACGGATCTGTGTGAACTGGAGGTAGGTTATAGTATCGTTTGGATAGATATCTCATATGATTAGTTTGTCCTCTGTCGATATTTGGATTACTTTCACGGGTCTGTCGATTTTGCAGCTGGGGATCCGGGTTCTAATCTCGTTGTCAGCTCAACAGCCTGTGAAATTGGAAAATCACTTTATCGCCCGGTGCCTACCCCCTCCCCCAAATGAATGTGTCCTTCTGTAACGTACCGGTGCTCATGTAAGGCGCTCCAAAACCTTCGGCTCGAGTTCGCGCTACTTAAAACTCCCCAAAAACAGAGATCGCTTTGGAGGGTTAGCTGGTCCGTAGCAACTAATTGTGGGGGACCCGCCTGGTAGTCTTGGTATTCCCATCATCAAAATTCAAGGGGTTTCTGCCACTACTACATCATTTTTGTGGTACGGGTGTTGCGATAGTGAAATGGGTGCACGTCTTTACTTGTAATTTGCTCCTCATGTATCAGTACTGTTCCTATAGTGAAGCGCTCTGACACCTTCGGGTAAAGTCCGCGCTATATAAAAACTCATAAAATAAATAAATAAAAAAGTCAAACACGAAAGAGGTGGTAGACTAGTGTTTCTTTGTCGGCCTTTAACTTTCTGGTCCCCTCCCCCAGGCTCCCCTGCACCCCGCCTTCCTTGCTATCCAGCACCTGGTTGGAATTATATGGTGGTGTGATAGCTGAACCAGCCAGAGGCCCAACGTTGGGGAATTGGCTCAGCTTTCTTATTTCCACGATTTTCTTTTTCACGAAGAGTCACTAAGTCAGCAACGTTCCATCTTTTTTTATTATTTGAAGATCACAAATTATTTTTATGAATATTAGACGCGAGGTTGTGTCGATAAAAGGAGCCTAGCACATTTGGTGGCTTTGTAGAATGTAAAATCGACAAGCTCGGCTAGTTGGCTAAAGAAATAGGTCTCGTACTTTGTTAAAGTTATTGAGGGGTGAAGTTATAAACATGGAGCGGTCTAACAGCGTGCGTCACTAAGATAATACAATTTTTCGCAATAGAGCAGCCCCAAGCAGCAGAAAAAGAACAGAGTTAGGGAGGGCAGTGCTAGGATTGGAATAAACCCCACTTGGCACCCCATGGGTGTGATTTTTTTAAACAAATTCCTTCATGTAATGCCTCTGAAATGGACACCACTTGTCCCAATTGGTGCCATGCAGTGATGTGACAAATTATGGGAGCCTCTCTGATTATGCCGATATTATATAAACGTTTGGATTGTCGCAGGTCTCAGATTTTCACACATTATTGCAACTCTACATACTGTAGCTAAAAGAAGGTGTGAAAGCGTAGTAGTGGTGTTCGAATGACCTTTGAGTTTGTGCACACCCACTAACTTATATGTTGAACAGTATTCACCGTGTCCTCTCCACTCTCTTCACACACTAAAACAAGCATTTACAATGCAACGGTTTCGCCTTTGGTAAAGTTAGAGCTATTGGCAATGTAAATGACAATGCCATTTATTTATCTGTTTTCAAAACCAACACATAAATACAAATGTTGTCATTTACAATGCCAATAGCTCAAACCTTTCCAAAGGCGAAACCGTTGCATTGTAAATGCTTGTTAATTATGGCACTAAAAAAATTGTGATAATGTCACAGATGCTTTGACTGCTTTTCATGGTAGTTTTACTGGGCAAAGAGGTGAGTTTACTTACTACCTGAAACAATTCTTTAGATTGGTTCTTCGCTCTTTCTATCTGCCTAAAAAATAAAAGTCCCCTTTTCATTAGTTAGCATGATTTTGTATTTTGATAGAGCTGGCGTATAGTTTTATTTTTCCACTTCATCATATTGCACTCTCCAGCATCATTCTAGCCTCCTACAGTTTTGTTTTTCTAGTCTCAATGCCTCAGAAAGCCAGGGTGCAGAGGGCGACCCTCATTAGAGATTTCTCAGGGTCTTTCTCAGGGCACTCCCCATGTTGTTGTGAGTGTATTGAACATATTTTCCCATATTTCTCTGTTTCGAGGTTCCATCTCGCTTCATATAAGCGTCCACGTCTGTTTTGATCCTTCTTCTGATAATCCCATAGTTGGTTAGTCTGTAATGTATTTCTAATGTCTCTCTGGGGGCTCACAATTTTCAAGTTGGATATCCCTCTTTGCAGCAGTTTTCTTCCTGTTCCCCTTACCCCACTACCTCATGCAAGTTTGTTCACTTTCCATGCTGTGTTCATTTCAGGAAGTTCTTGGCTTCCAGGCCCGCTTGGCTATCTTTATGTCTCTGTTATGATTGTCTTGTGTGCTGCAGAGGAGAGAATGTTGTTTGTGCACAGCCTCCTCTCAGGCATGGCCACCCTATGTGATCCGGCAACCCAGCAAGGCTGCCTCGTCCTCCTGCAGAGCTGGATAGAAGCTGCTTCACTTCGGGCTCCTACAGTGCAGGCCGCCTCCCTATTTTATGCTAAACAAACAGAGAAGCCAGACAGATTTTTTGGGGGATTTTTGATCCCACCCAGCCAATTAGTTCTGGAGGGTCATCTATTTTATTTGAGATTTTTTGTATTTTTAGAAAAACATTACACAATCTCATTTATATATATTATCAAATAGACAGTCAGCGAACAGTGAAAATATACATATAAACAAGTGAAGTGTGCAATAATATACAAGTGCTGTACAAGTGCTCAAAAATAAATATTGTCAATTCATACAAGTAACACCAAGAACAGTAAATCAAAATACCTAACGATCAATTCACATTAGGAACCAGTCCTTTATATTAGGTACAAGGAGACAGGCGGACAAACAGTTCAAAAGCAATGCCTGCCTGTCTATCTAAGCCAAGGATGGGAAAATAAATTGGTGGGTTACAAAGCTAGGGATAACACTGTATAGGTTTAAACAGCTCTAGTGGCACCCTTGTTCTGTTTCCAAGGCTCAGGGTCAACGCGTTTCGAACCATAATTTCGAAAATAATTTTTTGGTATTAGCAGCCTTCTCTGGCCAAAATGGTACCTGGTTCTGTTGTTCTTTGTTTCCACTCTAAGTTGCGGTGTGCGACAGCTATGGATGTCTATACAGAGAAAGGGTATTTCTTAAGACATTTCCACAGCAGCCATAAAGCTTTACTTAGTTTTTTGACTCTCATCTTGCTGGCGATGCCCCACTGAGGCCAATAGTTAATACCTGGAATAGCGTTCAAAGGTGGAAAAACACATTATGATTTATTATTATTGGAAAAGGCAATTGAAGAGTTTTACCTATATTATAATTAGGGTTCTCGGTTTTATGGTATTTATTTTTTAGACATTTCGGCTGTATTTATCCATATTTATTTTTTGTAAACTTTATCTGTATTTATCCATATTTATTATGTGTTTTGTGAAAAAAAAATAAAGCTGAAACTAGTATATTTCCACATTTATTTAACCACTAAATATGCAGTCATGCTTGAATGCCTGCCAGGTGTCTGTGATATGAACACCTGCAGAAGATACATCCATGCACTTATATGAGAATATGCACATATCCCTATCAGCCTTAAGTATATCTACTGCTGTTCAAGCCTCTTTATTAATTTTCTTTTTTTAACCCCCTTAACTCTCACTCAACACAGTTATTAGCCTGGAAGTCATAGCAAAGTGTATGTAGAATCACTATAAAAGCACCAAATTTACGTTTTTATCCACATTTAAAAATAAATACAGACAAGAAAATAAATGGTTTTCTGTCTGCATTTATCTGTAAGAATCAGTAAAAATAGAAAACAGGGAGCCTTATAATCCATAGGTGGGCTGTTTTCCATGTTCTTACCTCCACCAGTCATTTCCCAGCCTGCACTGCACACTGGGACTAGGCTCTTCACCACATCCTAGAGGGGAAATGAAAATAAAAGAGGGTAGATAGAATGTGAGGGTGGACAACCTCCATAATATAAAAAACAAAGAAGCAAGGGTACCTCTCTCATAAAAAATGAATGTACCACAATAGGGAGATGAGCATTAAAAGCCGAAAAATAAAATGATCAGGTAAGTTGAGGTAGCGTGAGCAGTGCAAGCAGGTAGGTAGGAACCTTTGTGGAAAGACCTAGAACTCTTCTAATTTAATGTAAATATGCTCCTGGGCTAAATTGCTACTGTATCCCTGATTACCAGATTAGCATTGTCATGAGCAGCACTTCTGTTTTAACTAAAGAGCTGGTGCCCAGATTTACAAAGGTGTCATGGAATACATTGCAGCACCCAAAGTTGCTGTGCTGTGTTGTGGGACAGGAAAAGAGCTGGAAAGTGCCATATCTACAGAGATATGGCACTTTCCTCCTGTCTCCCTGTTTCTGGTGCTTCATCAGGCAGCCAAGCGTCACGCGCACACATCTGTGCACCTTAGTACAAGGCTATCAGCATGAGTCTTGCATAGGTTTTGTACTAGCAGGGTTCCTTTCCACTTCAAAATATTATACTTGGCACACATACAAAAAGTGGGAAATGGTTAAGAGAAATAAAATACTTTCTCTGTCTAATGTCTGTTTCAAAGTGGTGTGTATTTTGGCGCAAAAACTGTCTACTATTATTAGTTGATTGGGTTTTGAATCAAAAACATGAGTGGTTTTTTAATTTGTTTTTAGAGTTTTATATAGTGCAAACTGTACCCAAGACTGCGGGTATCAGAGGGCTTCACATAGCACCAGTTTTGTTACAGAAGGAGACATTCATTTTTCTTAGACAGGGAGATTAAGTGATTTGCCGAGAATCACAGGGGGCCAGATGTGCGACCATTTTTGCATGCAGAAATGGGTTTGTAAACCCGTTTGCTTCTGCAAAAATAGCATGGGGAATGTACAAACCCTATTTTGCGAGTCACAATTTTTTGCAACTCGCAAAATAGGCTTTTGAGACTTGCTATTAGTAAGGTGCGTTCCCTTCCTAATAGCGAGCGCAACCCTATGTAAGAATGTTTTGTGACCACAATTGCGGGCGCAAAACATTCGCACATTACCACCCTGTTCAAGAGGGTGGTAATGGGGTCGCAAAAGGAAAGGGTCCCCAGGGGACCCCTTCCCCTTTGTAAACGCAGGGGAAAATATGTTTTAAGTGCCGGCAGTGGTCCCTGGGACCACTGCCTGCACTTAAAAAAGGAAACTAAAATGTTTCATTTTTTTTTTAAATGCCTCCCATTTTCCTTTAAAGAAAACGGGCTGCTGTAAAATAAAAAAAACCTACTTTATTTAAAATCAGTCCGAGACATGGTGGTCTGCTGAGCCCAGCAGGCCGCCATACCTGGGAGGGCCTGCCATTCCCAATTGGGCCGCAAATTGCGAAAGGCTCATTAATATTCATGATTCTCTCTATTTGCGACCTCATTGGGAAACTCTAACAGTGTGTAATATACTGTTGTACATTGGTAATAACGCCTCGCAAATTGAGAGCCGCAAAAGACTCCCAATTTGCGAGGCGCTATTTCCACGGTTGTACATCTGGCCCAGGATGTTTAGCTTCATTGCCGAGACTCAAACCCGGTTCCCAAAGCTTTGAGGTTGAACGCTCTAGCAGTAAGGCTACATTCTCTCCCCATGGTGGTTGCATGGGAACGCCAATGTACCACTCATGGAAAGCCCCCTAGATGCAAATACAGCCCATAATGTTTGTAAATTTGGCACTAGATGTGTCAGGTTTACTCCACGGGATCCAGTCGCTGCAATTATGGTTCCACCTCCAAATGTCACCAACACCCTGAAGTGTAAACACAGGGTGTTCGAGCCATTAGGCGAGGGAGAAAAATAACAAACTAAAATAAAAAAATGAGGGATGGGTAAAGGTAGGGTCAGCAGGGAAAGGACGCCTGTAACAAAAGACAAGACAGGCATCAGTTAAGTGCTTACTAGCATGCAGTACTACTCTCATATAGTCTCGCTAAGAAAGCATGAAAATAGGTAAGTACCTGAGCAGAAAGAAAACACGACCTTTGATAGGAAACAACTACAGCCCTTTTGCCACAATCTGTGAGGATGGTCTAAGGAATACATAGACATATGGTAAATGAAAACAGTCCTGTCTTAACAGACACACACACGCTGTACTGAGACACCTAACCCAACACTTTCAACGTACCACAGACTTGTCAAAGGACTCAATGTACAAGGGGGGTCCAAGGTATCCAAAGTAAGAGAGATACGGTAGTGTGTAGGAAGCAAAAACTACAACACTCCGCTCTCTAAATAATGACCCAACAGTGTATGCATGGATAATGCCAAACAGAAAAACGTAGTTGCGACCACCACTGAATTCTGTCAACAATACACCCAATGGATGACAGAATAATGAGAACTGGGGTAACCTGTAGTTTCCTCACTACATACCCAGCTCCTTAGTTCCATGTAAATACCCAGTATATAACGGAGACGCGTAGTTGTCCTCACTACAGCGCCCCGCTAACTCAGCACCAAGAAAAAACCGGGGTGTACGGTAACACGTGGTTTCGACCGCCACCGTGTTCCGCCACACCCTATAGCCAAGAAAGTATCAGCAAAGCTATGACCAGCGAGCATCAGACACAGTACTTCTCCGAGCTCTTGAAATAGGAAAGCAAACAGCTGACCGCATATGCGGCCGGAGAGAACAGAGCAACAATACCTGCGGGCGCCGAGTCTGTCTTACTGCAGGGATAGTAAGATGAAGTCCTCCCCACGGAGCCTTAGGGGAGGGGGGCCAACAGGAGACACGAATGGCTGGCGTGCAGAGCGGCCGCTCTCACGCCGAGGGCAGAACAGAATCCAGAATAACGCGCAACCGGAAGCGCGTCTATTTCCTAGATGTACTTCCTGCGGGACTCCGCCGACTCATGGGAAATGTAGTTTTCATGTGTGGCAGGCGCGATCGGTCGGCGAACTCTGACAAGATGTGTTCTATTCGACAAAAATTAGTTCGTGGATATCCTGGCCTTTTTTCTAATTAACTTGGAGCTAAAATAAAACTACATTACCTTCCATAAAACTGCATACCCTGCAGCCCTTGTTTCAGCAGCACAGTAGCACCCTTGGGATGAGATTACGTAAATTCTATAGTCCAAACATTGAACAATCAGGGGCGGCTCCTCCAGTAGGGGGGAGGGACTTCGCCCCACTGTTTTCTCGCAGTGCGAGAAGCAGAAACATAAAATGTTAATAACTTCAGTCATTACCATTTTTATGTTTGGTTGCGGGCAGGCAGGTCTGCTCTGCGGGCAGCCAGGGCAGGGGAGGAGTGGTGTGCCCACTCCTGAGGGGGAATTGACTGTTAGTTGGCACTCTGGGGCTGCCCAAACCAGTCATGTGCACCTTGATCTTCTCCATGCAGGTTGCAATGCATCCTGCATGGAGATCATGGCCTCCCCGTAAGCCCCTGACTGGGCAGCGTCCCCCCCAATCACAACGCTGTTTGCAGTGTTGTGATTGGCTTACGAAAGGGTCCAGAGGGTGCCTGGCAGCCTGCTTCCAGCCGCAAAGCAGGAGTTGAGAAGACGCGGGACCCAGCGGCGACAAGGTAAGTCTCTTTATTTTATTTTATTAAACTAAATTGCCGTCACCCCGCGTGACTCCCCCCTACACCCTCCACATGCGAGCTATGCCGATCGCAACTGTCAACAATATTCAAAATATGAAGAAAGAAATATAATGTAGACCCCACAACTTCCACTGGAGCTTTGTTAGAATGACAGCTAATAATTTCATGTCGAATTTACTTAGGTGATCAAATTTATGTTCGACCATAATTTATGGCTATGCACATAAATCTAGCTATCATGAGTATTTGTCCCTGAAATGGAGAATGACATGTGGGCATGGGGTTTCCCCACTCCAGGGATGAATATGTTACCCCACCCAAGAATATCCCTCTCTCCAATTTACAGTCGGGGAATCACTATGCAAACAAAATGGAGATGACGTCGTATATTTTCCCGTCTTAAAATCCATACTAGCAATTCATTAATAAAAGGCGCTTATAAAAGATGTGAGGGAGCTTGCTTGATGAGGAATGAGGTCGTGTACAAAGCAAGAAAATACAATAATTATTTGTGAAGATCTAAAGACACAGAAACCGATTGAAGACTTTACACAGCGCAGTCCACTCCTGAAGCTTGGGCTGGGGCATGCCAGGTGATCCGTCCTTATCGGGTAACCTGACAAAATCAACTGAAAGTAGTTTAGGCAATAATCTCTCAGAAAGAAAACCCTACATGATTGTTCTCATTTATTTACCTTTCAATTGCCGTTCGGAGCTAAAGCGTGAATTCGAAAGGACATTCTATTTTGAAACAAACTCCAGAGCCTTTGTTCAGTGGAACGTTGTTTTTTTTCTCTTACAGTAGTTGTAAAATTAATCGTAACAGTAACACGTAAATAATGAGCAAAGCATTCCTCCAGTTTCACTACCAGCTATCCCATGTAAGGAACTGCAAGTATTTTGCTTGACAATCGCTGCTGTGTTCCCATTTATGCCAAATGTTCCCATTGAGTGCCTTGTTATTAAGCCCAGCTGTCACCTTAGCTCTGATAGCATGACATCTTGCTGGGAAATAACATTGAGAATATGAAAAGCAGTTAAATGTAAACTGCTCTATTTATGTTAGTTACATTATTCATGATACATAACGCTGGTAAGAACCAGATTAATTGTATTTAAAAATTAGAGAAGAAAAATTCACAAATATTGTGTTATACGAAGAAGAGAATTTTTTAGTCCACATGTTATCAATTCATCTCAGCAGGACATCACGTTGATTGTTATATGTTTCAAAATGACAGCTATTGAAGGTATACTTTGGTGGCCATGGTACTGCTAGAAAGATACAGCATCGTGCATCTTCTGCTGAGCTCCACTTATAGAAGTTATAATTTTGAAGAAGATAGTATCTGGGTGATTTTTTGGCTAGATGTGCTCCTGTAGACCATTGTTAAGGATTGCAAATATGAGATAGATATACATTAAAGAAACAAAACTGCCGAGTTCTAAGCACTAAGAAATTATGGGGCACATTACCAACAAATAGCGATATTTATAGCTAAGTAGGATTAGCGGCAATATTTTTATCGCTGCGCATCACCAGTTTTTATTGCTGAGATAACTTGCTATTAGCAAGGTTTGTCTCAAAAGCGATAAAAATCAGGCGAAATGCGTGAATATCGCTGAGAATACAGCGATATTCACGCATTACCAGCGAAATGCTCTTAGCCATGTTATCCACCTCCCATTGGATAACATGGCTAAGAACTGGTCTGAGCAGGCGTTGGTTTTTGGCGATAGCGGGAATATTTCCATCGCTACGCCTGCCTTGCTAATAGGCGATAGCGACGTTAGCGACTGCTTTCAGTCGCTAACAGGTTGGGTACGTCCACTTTGCATGTCATTAGCGATAAATATCGCTGACATGAAAGCGGGCCCCAAACCGCTCGCTATCGCCTAAAAGCTGTCGCTAACATCAGTTAGCGACAGCTTGCTAATAGAGTGATAGAATTATCGCCTCTTAGCGGCCGCTAAACTGGCGATAATTGCCTATCGCCACCCTTGGTAATATGCCCCTATATGATTTTAAAGTTTTTCATTTCTAGAGAGTCCCTGTCAAACAGAGTGGAAGAATAATTGCCCAAGGCTAAACTCCCATGGTGTCACAAATCTGTAAAATTAGTGGGGCTTGAGTGAAGCCAGTATTCAGCTGTGTGATCCTGGGCAGAAACACTTGGCATCTCAGTATACCTTACTCATACATTACATAATCCTTGTTTCACACAACTATTTCTTTAGACTCTATTTAGGCCCAAATCTCTGGTTCCCTGGAACAATGTAACCTTTTTGTGTTTTTAACAGAAATACCTCCAACAGATTGGCTGATCAGGAAGCCCTGTAAACATAACCTTGCAGACAACATCATCCGTGTGGCAGCAACCCTCCCAGCTCTTTCCCTGCCCTTTGCACCATAATGGAAGTAATGAATGTCACGTCAATCATGCCACCCACGTCTTTGTGGGGAATGCTTTTGGAGTCAGGTGCACAACTTCTTTGAAGAAAGGTGACCTGCTAAGTTGCTTCATTTCAAATAAACTATGAGCTTAACGTTGTACACCGCTCAAGATGTAGGTTGCAGCTTTCCAAATCTATATCTTGTGCTGTGCCACATTTCCCGTGTTGTGTTTGCAACTAAATTGTTAGCATTTAAGGCTGATTGCAGGCATTCTAAGGTTCAAGGTCCCTTGTTCGTTGACTATTTAATATATGGAACCTCACGAATGTCTTAACGGACTCAGCAAGGATTGTGGTGGAGATGGAAATAGCCTGAACCTCTATCTCTTAAATCCATTTGAAGAACCTGCTTGCTAGACTGCCAATTACTGCCACTCTCACTGGCCAACTCTGAGTATTTCTACTGGCGGGTGTGACAGCTGAAAAGTTCTGGTCTGTTTTGTGCATTTGGCATAGGAAATTTATTTTCCAGCTATGATCGTCACTTATCATGTTGTAGCACTCTCTTTGAATAGTACAACCAATTTTTGGTGACTATGTTTAAGCAGGTTGGTCAGCATCCTCGGCTGGATGCCCTGCAATTCATCAATATCGGGTATCAGTGCCACAGGATAATTTATGACATTGACTCACTTGACCTTCAATTGCATCGGCCATCTTAGCACCATTCTCAATTAACTGAAGAGGCTGATAATGAGTGTGAAAAACAAAGATTCAATGACAGAGATCCCTACTATTGACCCAAAAGTGATGCATCAAGAAGAGAGGAGAGGACAGTACATAAGCCATCAAGAAATGTAATAGTGTGGTGGATGACGATAAGCTGTGACAAAGCAGGAAACATTTTCTGCTATAAGGCACATTTAAGATCTCCTAAATGTGACAGTTTAGTAAATTGATCTAGTGAATATACACTCAGGTCTGTAGGTCTGAATGAAGCCCAGATTGCCCAATTTGCATTTGTATCTTCCATCATTGTTTATAGATTCTTTACATATACCATCTGAGCATAATCTGATCATGAAGAGAGTACACCAGCTATTTTCTGTAAGCCATCAAAGGTGGGATGATCCTGCATCATCAGAGTAAAAATTCACAACATTAAGCACAAGGAAGTGGTCCTAGCTCATAAAGTACCCAATAAGATGACTGTTCAAGGAGGTATAGTTCAGATATTCAGTGTCTACTCTGCTGAAATGGTTGGTGGCTGAGAGATGGCAGTCTAATCTTTGAGTAGACGTGGGCTTCCTTAGAGAGACATAAGTGGTCCCCTGTAAAGTGTGTACACTATGCAGAGGTGGGGGTGGAAATGTTTTTGACACATCATATGGCTGCAAGAAATGTTGGGCTGCCTTAAATATTGCAAAAAGATTACATTTTATTTCCACAATGTTGTAATGCTGATCCAAGAGGGCAGTATCAGGTTGCGTCGAGTGTTGCTTTTGAAGTGGAAATGTCTTTTCTTGGAGGTTATTGTCTAGCCGCAGATGACCATAATTTCTTTGTCAACTCTTTTCATTCCGGTGGCTTGTTTCATAAAAATTAAAAAAATTAATTAAAAAAAACCTTTGTTTATTGCACCATTTTTTATTTGATTCATGGACCATCAGGTGGTATGAAAAATTGACATATCACAGTCTCCGACAAGGCCCTACTACAATTCCCAGATCTGTTGGATTATATGGATGTGTGGCCTGTTTCTAACCCTTATAGAGGGGACTTTTCATTTTACTAAAGGTCCCAATGGAAGTTATTACTATACTTCTCCCTGCCTTTGAGCTGTGCAGAATTAATAAATATGACATAATACTCCAATAATTTTGGATAACGCATCAGTTGGCTAGGACCTTCTCTGAGTCTGTGAACAGTCAAAATATCGACTTCAAAATATCGACTGGACATAATATCGAGTTTTAAATATCGACTGGACAAAATATCGACTGGACAGAATATAGACATCAAAAATATCGACTGGACAGAATATAGACATCAAAAATATTGTTTAAGGTAAGTAAAGTAATATCGTCTGTTAAAAATATAGACAGTTAAAATATCAAAGTATATAATATAGGTTATTAAAATTATCTAATTTTTAATAATATTGAATTTTTTATAGTGTTTTTTATGTTATTATATGTATGAAAAGTGTGTATATATGTTATAAACAATAATAATTAATGACATTTGTATTTTTTAATTTTTGCGTTATTTAATTCTGTAGCGGGTTGTGGGTTTATAGGGGAATAGGGTGGGTAGTAATTTAATAATAATTAATTAAATATGTAAATGTATTTATTGTTATTAATTTTTAAGTATTTGTTATTTATTTTATATTTGGTAATTAATTCAAATTTTATTGGCAATTAATTTAAATGTATTGATTAATTGTTAATTATGTTAATTTTTCTAATTTATTTTCTGTAGCGGGTTGTGGGTTTATAGGGGAATTGGGTGGGAAGTAATTTATTTATAAATAACTAAATATGCAAACATATTTATTGGTATTGTTGTAGAATTAATAGTTAATTAATTATTTTATGGGTAATTAATTAAATTAGAATTGCTAATTAATTTTATTTAATTGATTAATTGCTAATTATGTCAATTTAATAATTTATTTTCTGTAGTGGGTTGTGGGTTTATAGGGGAATAGGATGGGAAGTAATGTATTTATAATTAATTAAATAAATCAAATTGAATTTATTGAATTTAATTTGAATTTATTGTTAATTAATTTTTAAATGTTAAATTATTAATTGTTCATTTGTAATTAATTTGTATTAATAGTTAAATAATTGTAATAATTAAATTTAATTTGTAATTTTAATTGATTAATTATTATATTATATAAAATTCGTAATTACTTTTAATTAATTTTTGATACATATTAATTTATATTTATTGATATAATATATGAAGTATTTCATTTCGCTACTGTTGCAGTGTCTGGAGTGGGAAAAGTAATTTTTACCCCTACGCTATCCAACGCTTTCCCTACTGTTGCACCCACTGGAGTGGGAATAGTAAATTTTACCTCTACGCTATCCAATGCTTTCCCTACTGTTGCACTCACTGGAGTGGGAATAGTAATTTTAACCCCTACGCTATCCAACACTTTCCCTACTGTTGCACCCACTGGAGTGGGAATAGTAATTTAAACCCCTACGCTATCCAACGCTTTCCCTACTGTTGCACCCACTGGAGTGGGAATAGTAATTTTTACCCCTACGCTATCCAACACTTTCCCTACTGGTGCACTCACTGGAGTGGGAATAGTAATTTTAACCCCTACGCTATCCAACGCTTTCCCTACTGTTGCACCCACTGGAGTGGGAATAGTAATTTTTACCCCTACGCTATCCAACACTTTCCCTACTGTTGCACCCACTGGAGTGGGAATAGTAATTTTTACCCCTATGCTATCCAACGCTTGCCCTACTGTTGCACCCACTGGAGTGGGAATAGTAATTTTTACCTCTACGCTATCCAATGCTTTCCCTACTGCTGCACTCTTTGGAGTGGGAATAGTAATTTAAACTCCTACGCTATCCAACGCTTTCCCTACTGTTGCACTCTTTGGAGTGGGAATAGTAATTTTTACCCCTATGCTATCCAACACTTTCCCTACTGTTGCACTCACTGGAGTGGGAATAGTAATTTTAACCCCTACGCTATCCAACGCTTTCTCTCCTGTTGCACCCACTGGAGTGGGAATAGTAATATTTACCCCTACGCTATCCAACGCTTTCCCTACTGTTGCACCCACTGGAGTGGGAATAGTAATTTTTACCCCTACGCTATCCAACGCTTTCCCTACTGTTGCACCCACTGGAGTGGGAATAGTAATTTTTACCTCTACGCTATCCAATGCTTTCCCTACTGCTGCACTCTTTGGAGTGGGAATAGTAAATTAAACCCCTACGCTATCCAATGCTTTCCCTACTGTTGCACTCTTTGGAGTGGGAATAGTAATTTAAACCCCTACGCTATCCAACGCTTTCCCTACTGTTGCACCCACTGGAGTGGGAATAGTAATGTTTACCCCTACGCTATCCAACGCTTTCCCTACTGTTGCACTCTTTGGAGTGGGAATAGTAATTTAAACCCCTACGCTATCCAACGCTTTCCCTACTGTTGCACTCTTTGGAGTGGGAATAGTAATTTAAACCCCTACGCTATCCTACGCTTTCCCTACTGTTGCACTATTTGGAGTGGGAATAGTAATTTTAACCCCTACGCTATCCAACGCTTTCCCTACTGTTGCACCCACTGGAGTGGGAATAGTAATTTTTACCCCTACACTATCCAACGCTTTCCCTACTGTTGCACCCACTGGAGTGGGAATAGTATTTTTTACCCCTACCCTATCCAACGCTTTCCTCACTGTTGCACCCACTGGAGTGGGAATAGTATTTTTTACATTTTGCTATTGTATGTTAATAATATTGGATATTATTTAAATATATTATGTTAATATATATATATATGTTTTAACAAATATGATTGTTACTTTTTTATAACTTTAATTAAATATTTAAATATTATAATTTAATTTAAGTATTTTTAAGTATATTTTAGCAATTCATTTTAAATTTTAATTAAATGTAACACTGTTTTTAATAAAGTCGATAATTTTTTAAAACTATATTTTTCTAAACGATATTTTGTACTCGATATTTTTGTACTTACCTGTTTGTACATACAAACTCGATATTTTGTCTGTCGATATTTTTTCCTCGATATTTTGGGTAATCGATATTTTGTCAGTCGATATTATTTCAGTGATCCCTCTGAGTCTTCCAGTGGACCACTTCTCTGGAGAGTAAACCTTGCTATGGGCCACTACAATGACTTTACTGATTATGTTGTTGATACAGAGGATTGCTAACTGTTAAACTGTAATGTGCAAGTGATACTATAGACTTGCTTAACAACCTGAGTGGGTGCCATCATCATGGATTCTTGTATAGTACACTGTTCTGCAAAACTGAAATAAAGCAGTCCACGGAATTAGACGCTTAGTTGACTGTTAATACTCAGAGAGCAGATCTGACTACAAAATTACCTCAGAAGGAATTGTTAATCAAAGTGTTTAATTACTTTTGGTGAGTAGGACTGCTTGTATCCACTCACTAGTCTGCATTAGACAAAAAATAAACTGTAAAGCTGCTCATGTCTGATGAGGTGTACTCAATAAACAATCACTGTTAGGTTTTAATAATTTACAAATAATTTACAAAGCAAAAGTTGCAAAATCTCAGCAGCCAGATCACGCTAGAGGCAACTTTATCTCTGTGCCAGTGTTCAGGTAGACTTAAAAAAAAACATAAGAAGAAGAATTTCCATATGTTAATTTTCTCCAACATGTGTGATTGCATAGGCATCAGTTACATTAGTTTAATACTTACGGGGCATATTATCAAGCGACTTTTCGCCACTTTTGTGGCCCATTCCGATGAAAAAGCAGCGAAATTAATATCGCTCT
Organism: Lissotriton helveticus; assembly: GCF_964261635.1. NCBI lineage: Eukaryota > Metazoa > Chordata > Amphibia > Caudata > Salamandridae > Lissotriton > Lissotriton helveticus. The sequence continues at coordinate 1,374,876,448 of NC_136063.1, read as the reverse complement.
ATTAGCAAGTATGGCCATAACGCTGTGGGGCTCTTACCTGCTGGACGTCTTGCTGCTCCTGGGGCCCTGACGCTGTAGGTCTCGCCGCTGCCGCATTCCTACATCTCGCAGCTGGTGGCGGCTGGAGACTACAGCTCCCAGAGGGCCGTGCGAGTACTTCCACCCACTTCCTGCCGCTGCGCGCCCGGAGGCGCTATTTCAACTGGAGGCTCCCTCCGCGTCGCGGAACGCGCGCGGGCGTCGCCGGGCTGAGCCCGGGCAGAGGGCGGGCCGTCTGTGGCCGTCCGGGGACGATCGAGGACGGGCCGGGCCATCCCCCTTGGTCTGACCACCGAGAAACCGTAGGTTTACACCATATATGAACCTTTGTTCTTTTTAATTGTTTTGGATTATTTGAGGCACCTGATTAAACCCATCATGTCTGTCCAAACTACTTTACCTGATAACTATATGCTGAAAGTAGTTTCCAGAATTAATTGTGACAGAAGAAAATCATTGGGGAAATGTAGTATCGCAGACCCTTCAACGATTTCATCTACAGCTGTAAATCCTGCAGGAACTGACATTGCCAGCGAGACTGCTGTGGATCATGATAATATGGATGTTGATCTAACCGGGACATTGGATAATTCTATCAGGGTGGCAGATGATTTAAGTGAAAACCTCGAGGGTACACCACAGCCATCTGTTAGGGCTACTAAATTCATGCGAGCCTGTAAGAAAACGGCACCTAAACGAGGTAATCACTCTAGTAGAAAGAACAGGAAGGATGCCATGCATAAGGAGAGTGCTGACGATATAGGGTCATCAACAAATGTCAATTGTGTCTCTATTTTGCCTGACCAAATTGACTTATTACTGAGTAGTATTTATGACAAATTCAATAGGGTGGTAGACCCCCTGTTAATTAAAATTGATGAGCTACAGGCAGAAGTAGTGGGATTAAGGGCTGCGGTGGAGCAGCATGCCGGCAGCTTGGAAAAATCTATTTCTTGTCTCAAGATGCCGGCATGTGCTACCGCTGTATCTACTACTAACAGGGCGGCGACACCACAACCTCGATCTACTAATAGTGCCCCTTCCTCTAACTCTAGGAAACAACAGCCCATTGAGCCACCAATACCTTGCCATACGATTGCCCAGAAGGCAGGCCGACCTATACAGCAATTAAGCACAGGGTCGACAGGTTCGACAGGCTCAAGTTCAATGTCGGGTACTATACAGAATGATGGTAGACCTACACCGGCCCCAGACTGTGTAAAGACAGCCCCTGTATCAACTGGGTTACCTTTGCCTACTGTAACAAGGGGAACGAATGGGGTACCCATGCGGATATGTAGGCGCCCTGTTGACCTTCCACCTGAATGTGTACCTTATGTAGTGGTATTGACCAATGTCCCGATTCTAAATCAGGTCCCTACCACCCAGGAGTCAGAAGAATCTTTGTTGAACAAAACAATTTCTTGGTTAAACCGCCATTGTGGTTTTCCAGTTGGCTACTCTGACCAGATTGTTTCGATCAGAAGAGTCAACTGGATTGGTAACACCAGAAAAACATGTGGGGGGGACTGCGTGATTATTAATTTTAAACATCCGCAACACGTTGCGACTGTTCTCCTTAGAGCAGCTTCACTCACGCAGTCAGAGACAGATGTAGTTGCTAGACCCCTGGGCTACTTTTATAACCATCTTAGTAGGCCTCCCTCTGTTAATAGTGGGGAGGGGGTAATAAGTAACTTCACCTGTCCTCCCTTTGTAAATAGAACTGTGTTGCCAAATTCCCGCCCTGGTTTTCATGATGGTACATTTACCCCGCCGATGCATGCGATTAGTTCTGTGATAAGTGGTAATAATGTGGGGAACAAATTTGTAGCTTATACTCCCAACCCTTTTACCAACTACGGCTCCATCCCCCCGCTTGTTAATGGGATGGTATACCAAGTCCCTATCCAGAACAGATATCAGTCGTTGAGCTTTCTGGATCAGAATGATTGACATGAGACTGCCCCCTCCGGGGGTGATGTTACCGGTAACAAATGCGGAAATGTAGTTAACCCTGTGAATGAGTCAGTTGATAAAGTGATTGTAGATTGTAAGCTAGTAGGGGAAGATGTCTCAGATATAATGCATAACATAGAGCTTTTTAACTTAGAGGATAATATGACCATACCCAGTGATGAACCGCTTATTAATAGCGACAAGAGTGATAGAATAACTTGCCACATTGCTAGTTGGAATATCGCTGGCTTAGTGGCCAAGGAGGATATGTTGGGATGGAAAGATTTTGCGAATTTATTTGATATCATTTGCCTCCAGGAAACCTGGTGTAAAAACTATAGGGGCATTGAAGGCTTTGCATCCTACGAACTTCCGGCCTTGGCCTCAACCCACGGCAGAGCTAAAGGTGGGTTGTTGATGCTGATTTCAGTAAAATTGCCAGTCCTGGTGAAAAAATATGTTAAAGTGGGAGTTCATTCACAAATCTTATGGTTAGCGCAAGAAGCGGGTAGAAATATACTTTTGATTAATTTCTACAACAATATATTTGATGGCACTAGACATGTTGCTATTAACGAGTTGGATAGGGCATTGAATAATTGTGTCAATAGTTTTAATGGTGTTTTTGAATTTATTTTTGTGGGGGATTTTAATGTATCAGTATGCCCATTATCAACTCAGAAGTTATGTGGAGTGTATAATCGTTTGGGGGACGCAGAAGTACACTTTCCCCATCACTCCTATGGAGAAACCCTGAATAACTTCTTGATAGACCATGATATGGAAATCATGGATAATGCTAAAAACGATGAGGGCGAGATTATACCAACTTTTATAGGAAGAGGCGCTAATACTAGTATTGATTTTATATGCATGTTCTCCACCCTTATTCCGTTTTGTTCTGCGATTAAGGTGGTTGATGTTATGCTAAGCGATCATTATTGTTTAACTACTGATGTAACAATATGGGACTGTGCCCCCAGGCGTGAACAAAGTAGTGTAGTTAATATTGAACCTCATAGGCGGAATGGTTATAGGCTGAGGTGGAAGGGTGACAAAGCCGATATAACATCTGAGGCTATCATCACAAGTAGTCTAATAGATATTGTGGCAATCCTAGGAAAGGATGACACCTCGGCCGACAGTATTGAACACTTCGATAGCATTAATTCAACCATCAATAAGAAGTTTACTAAAAAGGGTGGGCATAACGGAAAATGTAAAAGGGGGTGGTTCGATCATGCGTGCACTATCGCTCGAAGGAATCTCAAACATGCTTTGGCAGTTAAACCAAGAGATAGGAGTTTGGTGATTAATCTTAGGCAGGATTATAATTTGATCCTCAAACGTAGAAAAACTGAATTACAGCAGGAAGCATGGGACAATTTAAACCAGGCTGCAGAATTGAAGAATTGTACTCTGTTTTGGTCTACGGTGAATAGCCCATTCCTAAAGGATGAAAAGGTTCCAGAACTCACATCTAATGTGAGTATGGAATCTTGGTTCCAACATTTTTCTAACATTTTTAATACAGATAATAGACCTGCCCCCAATGAAGAAGGCTGGCCGATTATGGCCTTAAATATTACTATCGATGAGGTTATGGCCAGTATTAGAGCCAGCAAAGGAGGAGTACCCATAGACGTGTATAAGACTGAACCGGAGATTAGGGGCCCATTGTTGGCGAAAGTCTTCAACGCAGCTATCTGTTGTAAATTGCCGTCTACCTGGGAGGAATCAATAATTGTTCCTATTTATAAAAAAGGCGACCGGGCAGAAGCCAAGAATTATCGACCAATATCTTTATTGGATTCTTCTGTCAAAATTATGAGTCGGGTCCTTTTAGTAAGATTAGAGGAGTGGGCAGACACAAACGAGATTTTAACTAATTGTCAGTACGGGTTCAGAAAAGGGCGTGGCACCATTGAGCAGTGTCTGAATTTAGAGCTTTTGGTAGGGAAATACACCCAGGCCAAACAAGGGTCGCTTTACTTATGTTTTGCTGACCTAAGCAGCGCTTTCGATATGGTGGACCACGCCATACTATGGGCCAAACTGTTAGAAATGGGGGCCCCTAAAGGTATTATTTATTTCCATGCCCGCTTATATGAAAAGCTTAGTACCAGCGTCCGATTTGGACCTAACGGGGAGTGCACATCTAAGTTTAGGATCGGGAGGGGAATTAGACAGGGGTGTGTTCTAGCATCCCTGCTATTCACCCTCTTTATTAATGAGATGGATTCTGTCCTGCAGACAGTCGCGGCGGACACACCTAGAGTTAACAATCTTAACATACCCGTGTTACTCTATGCGGATGACGCCGTGCTACTGTCCAGGACCCCCCTAGGCCTTCAACGTTTGATGGACTGCTTTGTGCAGTTCATCAAAGATAGGAAACTGGTAATTAATAAAACCAAAACATATGTAATGGAATGCGGGCTCGGCCGAGCTAAAATAAAAAATAAATCCTATTATGTTATCGACGGTGAACCGGTCCAAAAAGTAGGAAATTTCTGTTACCTGGGAATTAACTTTTCGAATAATGGCCGATGGGATATTGAACATAAATCTGTTAAAACTAAGATGATCAGGAGCGCTAATGGGGTTTTTGTATTTGCCAAGAAGTTGGGGAGTAGACGCATCAAAGACATGTTAAAAATGTATCAATCTAGATGTCTTTCTGTAGCCCTATATGGGGCAGGCGTATGGGGTGTGTCACCAGCGGGGAGCCTTCAGGTAGAGGAGAATAACTTCCTGAAAAGACTCCTGTGTTTACCCAAATCTACCTCCAACACCTTGGTTCATAAGGAAACAGGGTCTCAACCTTTAAATGACAAGATCTTGTTGAGACCATTATTACTGTGGCGCTCTATCTGGTTGAGCGAGGGCACCTCTCTGAATAGAGTTATTATTGAAGACTGCCTTGCTTTGGACCAGCATCTTAAAATCCCGTGGATTAGATATATCGTCGAATGCTTCCTAAAGATCTATGGTCTTAATGTAATTATTGATCCATACAGTGCCTCCGATGTCTCTAAATGACATATGAAATCAATTTTCCTGAATTTTTTGTGGCCCATTCCGATGAAAAAGCAGCGAAATTAATATCGCTCTATTAGCAAGTATAACGCTTGTTTCCTTGCGATTTAGTTTTGCATGCCATCGAAATTTATCGCTAATGGCATGCAAAGTAGGCGTTCCTCACTAAAATTTAATTAAACATGTCGCTGAAACAGCTTCGCATTATTATCAATGCGGACCCATATCCACGAAACTATGAATAAAGTTGCACTGAGCACCGTTTATCACATCTATTTAACACATAAAAAACAACATTACTTAACCACCTTTACAATGGGAGGTGGATTGATATGTTAAGTCCACGCTTGCCTATTAGCAAGCTTTTCATTAGCGCACTCACATTATCGCAGGATTTCTCATGCTAATCACCGCTATCGCTGGATTTCACATCGCTACTTAGCAAATCTTTGATAATACGCCGCTAAGAGGGCGATGTGATCCAGCGATAAACGGCGACAACAGAAAACGCGCTAAGTGCGTTTTGCGATATTTATTGCATTTTGTTGGTAATATGGCCCTACATTCTTCATAGGTTGATAGAGGGACTGTTAACACTGACCATGTATAAAATATATCACGGAGAGGCTATGCATTGTGCAAGTCCATGACAAATGCATTAGAAAGGGGTTTTATATTGTGGACGCTCTAGTCAATGCTCCAGAGAGGGGTTTCGCATTGTGAACTGTGGCATAGGTCTTTGTTTAACATTGAAAAACCTCATTCCACACACCTTACATTCAGGAAGAGCCAAATAATTCTGGTTTTCATCATGTATATTTAAAAGTTTACATTTCATAGTCAGTTCTATGTGAATTAAATTACTTTTTAGGTTTCACTAGACACAGCTTTATCTGTCTGCCAGAGCTCATGTATTCACCAAAAATATCTTTAAGAAGCAGGAAAGAGGAGATGTGGCTTCAGCCCCATTTTGATCTTTGTCTTGATAAGCATTTGATATTTTAAATTTAGGGTAGGCGTACTCCCAGTGGGGAAACTTACTGCCAGTTGGAAGGTCCCGGCGCAGACAACTCCTTTTTGCCCTTGTTGCTTGAACAGAATAGAGTCAGTTTAGCATCTATTGTTTGGACGCCCGGCCTACGCAGTCCCTCGCCGCAGATGGCTGAAGCCACTCTGCAGCTTAAGAATTTTAAGAACGGACCCTCGGCCCCTGCTTGCAAGTGGACTGGCGAAATTCTTAGGCTGGGCATGGCGTATTAGATTCAATAGGCTTTCGTACCTTGCTTGATATGTATTTTAGACTGTTTTATGCTACTTTTTATGTAATTTGTTGTTGGATCGTATGTCATTACTTATGCACTGGTTCTAACTGTATTTTTAAATGTATTGCTTTTTATGATATGAACTATATCGAAATAAAGCTATTTACTACTACTACTGATAAGCATTTGATTGGTCAGCAGTTGTATTATTCTATTCTTATACAGTTCCCTTTCAGCACTTGGGCAAAGTGTCCTTCAAAAGAGTTATATTGAGTCAATATACATTGGCCTCTGATTTTCTTAAATAAAACCACCTATGTATATTATTGCACATTGCTGCTGGAGTTTAATTTTTTTTAAGTGCTTCAGACGCACAGCTGGCTCAGTGTGACAGATTTACCAGAAATCCTTTGCATGAAAGATGGTAGCCACACTTAAACATTAGGATGTGGTGGTGTCATTGAATTTCTTAGACCATGCAGCATCTAGGCAGCAAATAGCAGGCCAATCCAACAGGATTCTGCATGGAATCTTCTCACATAAGATGGCCGCAACATCAACATAATGGGACCTTAAGTGAGTTCCTTCTTAGCTGTGCCACAGGTTTTAAGCTATACCCCACAGACGAATTCTAAGAAGGTTGAAACTGGTTTGAGGTTGCCCCTGTTCCCTTCTGGAGGGGGGGGGCTTGCTTTCAGTTTGGGATGGACTATTCCCATGAGGAGCATTGTAAGGATTGGTTTGCATAAGGTGAGCCTCTGTATAGAATGCCGCCTGAAGGGGATCAGTACTTCATTTGCTCCTCCAAAATAACATTGCTGAACTACCTCATTTACCATTGTGATATCTTACCTCTATAATGAGGCGCAATTTTATAATTAAACCAGAATTTTTCAGTATTTTTCGTTTATGTGCAATCTCAAATGGTATAGCGTCCTTTCAGTGGTAATTTGATTTAAAGATCCAGTGGTTAAACAAATGCCTGACATTTTGCCTCTGTGTTGGGGATATTTAGTTAAATTCCCTACAGACTGCAACACAAGTGTATTTTTCAAAGCTGGTTCATTTGTACATTCATTTAGAGGGAAGCAAGGCCACAGATCAATGTACACTAAGTGTGAATAATTGCTATCTTGCACATTGAGTTTAAATGAGGTTGGTATGTTACAGACTGATTAAATTAAGTAGTTAATTATCAGTGTAATTAGTTGACTACATTAATCAGTGTCTAATTATTTTGTTAATTGGATGACTAATTATTGCACTGATTGCTTTACTGAAATATCAGCCCTTGACTACAAACGCATTGGATGGCTAGAAAGCTCGCAGCAGTGGCAATTTTATTCTCTTGCTTAATGTAGGTGCGATGAGAAGTATAATGTTTAATTGTATGACGGTTGGTTTTATAGACTGGGTGTGGATCTTGCAAAAACACGCACTTGGTAAAACCCCAACTTTTTAATAAACATTTGAATAGTCTTTATGCCGAAGTACAACATCTTTTCGTTAGAAATGCAAAATGGATATCAAAGTCTAAATTCACTACAGCTTTGACCAGACTCAGGAGACTCAGGAGAATTTTAATTTCAATCATGTCCTTCAAGCTCCCCCATATCTTCTATTACCAAATTTCAAGATAAAATTCTTCTCTTACTCACATGCTCTGAATTACTCCAATATTACCATTAAATGCAAGGGGGGAGGGGGGTTCACTTTGCGATTTAATAAATAGTTACCTTTTGATATTAAATTGCAATTAAAGCCAAAATACATGTGTTTATGTATTTAGTTAACTTGTATGTGTGTGTTGGTTGGGACCAGCTTCGTGGTGGCTGTAGTAGCCTGTTGCATTGCTGCTGCACAACAGACATATGTGTATTTGTCATTATCTTCAGAGAAGCATACTAATGCGAAATGCTGTACCCATTTAGTACCATTGAGATTCTAGTGGGTGCTGGAGGCCCAGGCAACAGCCTGCTTTTTCAATAGATCTCCACTTGACTGGCAGTGCCAGGAATGTCTGTGCATTAACTCCAAACGCTGAAGAGCTAGACCACTGAAGGCAGAGCTGAATGTATGTGTAAGTGTGCCTTAGGTTTTATGCACCTTTTCTGCTTTTTTTTGTGTAACTCAAGTTACCTCCTCCAGAAGGAGTCTTTGGGAAATACAAAACAAAATCAATTTTCCCGGATGTGCAGGGAGATTTCCCCATGGGCACCCTTGCCAGTGATCATTCCCTGGGTCCTGGGACTGCCATGCCTCACATCGTTGTCCAGGACAGAGAAATCCAGTGATAACCACGTTACCCTAAAAAGGATGGAGTGACAGTCCCTGTGATCTAGTTGACCTGGGCAGGCCCGCCATGACGCCAGGGGTTTTCTTTGCCAGAGCTGGTTAAAACTCACTGGTGAAAATCCTTCACTGTCTTCACATCTAAAGGGGGAGATGGAACCAGAAAATTAGCTGACAAAGTATTGCCAAATAATGAGAAAAAAATATGAAACTTATATGATTTATTATTGGATGTTGAAACAGTTTCGCACTGTTCCTGGAGCACACACTTTGGGGCGGATTATGATAGCGGTTTTTCCGCATCCTCTGGGCCGGCGGAAGCCACCGTCGGCCCGGAGGATGCGGAAAAACCGCTGCGGAGCATCAAAAGACCCACCGCCATATTAGGAAGGTGGTGGGTCTGGGATTCCGTCCGCAGCTTTTCCGCCGCGGTCACCTTCCGACCGCAGCGGAAAAGCTCTAACATGGCTGGTGGTGTCTATCAGACACCGCCAGCCATATTAGGATGGTGTGAATGTCATGCTTTTCCGCGGCGGCTTTTCCACCGTGGAAAAGCATATGGAGTTTCACTTCGGGGGACCGTTGCGGGCCCCCTGGTGAAGGGGGGGTGGGGGGTGTACATGTGGGGTACCTATGGTACCCCCCTGCATTTGCGTGCACAAAGCAGCAGTCACCACGCGGTGCCTGCCGCTTTGTGCATGCAAATGCGATGCATGCATTTTTAACATTGCGGCGGGTGCAGCTTGAAGCTGCACCCGCCGCAATATTAAAGATAGAGGATGTGACCGCCACGCTGGTGGTCACATCCTAATCTGCTCGGAGGGAACGCCGCAGGCCCTGCGGACGTTCCCTCCTCCTCATCGGTCGCGGACGGACTCAAGTCCGTCCACGATCCTAATCGACCCCCTTGTTAGGTTGAAATCGTTACCCTGACAGATTTTGCTGTTCAAGTTACTAAATTTGAACTTGCAAGAAGTATGCACATACAATTTAACATGTCGGCTCAATCCTAAACTATTAATTGGTAATCATGAGTAAAAATGCCATGTAAAGGGAAAAGGCAAGACGACACTGAAAAACATAACTGACAAGCAACATGAAAAAAAAGTCTGTTCCCACTGTAAAAATAGTCATGCCAAATGTTATCTGACCGCCTCTGTAATCATTTCAGCTTTGCAACAATATAAAGAATTATGCATAGGCAGCAGTCAGTTATAGGGATGTTTTTCATTGAAGGGGTTTTAAGCACCTTCAAATAGACAGCGGGAGCAAAAATCGAGTTGTCTAGGATGTCATCAGAACCCCAAGGTGAAAAACATCAACGTAATTCACGTTTTACCTATCATTTTAACTTATATATGGCCCCCAAAATTATCTGCCCCTGCCTTCAAGTAAACCACAGGGGCAAAGTAGTAATCAGGAAGCCATACATAACATGGCCACTCCTCGCTGTCCCAAATGTAAAAATAATAGAAAGTAATAACTGGCCTCCTGCCACACCCCAGACTTCTCTCTGTGCCCTCCCCCTCTAGACGCTATTGCAAAAGTGATGTTGCAGCGATGTTTTTTTCTCTTTTCTTTCTCGTTTCTGAGCCCTACAATGACTTTACAACTTAGTCACTTTACCTAGATTCTGTACTTCACCCACAGAGGCATTGGTCCTCCGATGGACCTTGCTTTGTCGCAATGAGGAGTGTGAAATCAGGGTGTAGAACATTTGGTGACCAAATGAGGACCAATAATTAGTAGCCAACTCTCAAATCAGTGATCATGTTTAAGTACACTATTCTCAGACTATGATTCTCTCTATCATGTATTAGAAATCAGATAATTTAACCACAGTGTCTGTAGAAAGAACATTAAGACACAATGAATAAAGACTCAGACAAATCTTCAAAAAATGTATTATTGTATTAAAGATCCCAAGTCAATGCACATTAAGTAACGTTTTAAGCAGTTCAGTCATGAGTCTTCCATCTTGTTATATAAAACCACATATTTAATCAAAATAAATGTTTTGCTAAATAAAAGAATCCAGAAAGAGGTTAGTTCAGATTAGAGTTTCCTACCACCAACAAAGGTGTGAGGACGGTTCAAAAGAGTTCTGTTAGCATGAGGAAAGGAATCCAATTAGAGTCCACCAAGGGAAAGTCCACGGGCAAGGGGAATGGAGCTATAATCAGGAAAGTCTAAGTCTGATCTCATACCAGACTTGCTCCAAATCGTCCAGCAGGCACGTTCATCAGCAAAGGGGAAAAGGTAAAGGCATGGAAAAGAAAGGTAGGCAAGCTGGATAAATAGGAAATTGAGAAAGAGATTCCATTCATTCTCCTTTGAAAGTCCCGTTTTATACCCCAAATAGTTATTTTCTGAAATATTGTTACCATACAATAGTCTGATCATCATGTGACCATTCTTCCACACTCCAGATACAAAATTGATACTTCAATAGATTTTCCCATGTTGCTCATGAGGAACGACTTTCCATTCCGTCCTCAATGGTTAGATGACAAAGAGCTTATTTCCTTTGTTGTTCTTTGTGTATTAAGTAGCGACTTCATGCTCCCATGATTTCGCTTAATGTAATGTAAATGTAGTGCACGTATCACCCCTGAAGAGGTCTCAAGGCGCTGTGCACATACCGCTGTGGAACCCTTCCTTGCCTTTCCCTGTGAAGTGCCCACTCCTGGGAACCCCCACAGTGAGACCAGGCATCCTAGCGCTGTTGGGGCCGTTGTGGAGATTAAGCAAGCTATTGCCCAGAGTTGCAGAGTGAGACCCATGATTAGAATAGGCACCGAGGTGAGAATTTTCAGGTCTGGGGAAATTGAGCCCAAGACCCGCCGAGGCAGGAATTGAACCCTGGTCCAGGCCAGATCTCTGCATCAGGGTCTGCCCCTCTAAACATTGAGCCACACTTCTCCACTTACACAGTAGTATGAAAAAAGTATTTTGCCCTTTTAGGAATGTGGTATGAATACTTTCAAGAAAGCAAAATTGGAAACACGTAACAGGCGTACAGCTCATGAGGCCATGAAATAATGCAGGTATAAGGAAAGACGGAATTCAATGCATTTAAAGTCAACACTTCTTAATTGGTAAAATAAACTCATAATTGAGTTCAAGAATAAAGAAATAAATCAAACCCATCAAGGAAAGAAATAATTATAACATGTTTCAGCGATTATTGCATAGAAGTATTATACTCGAATTATGGCCTATTACCATAATTTTAAAAGTACTATGTGCAAACTATTCTTAAAACTCATTATAATCAAATCATTTTTAGGAAATCTAAGATTTTAATAATGTCAAGAATTTATGCTGAAACTTTCAGTCATATACAATTTAAATGTTTTCTTTGAACCAGTTTTCCATTTGCTATGGTGCATTACAGTGAAGACAACTGATATGCTAAATGTCATCATTAATATTTGCACAATTGTGTGTAAGACTCATTTGTTACATAGATATACTGCTTCATATTAATAATTTGCATTATTTTGCATCATAGAAAGCTTTTCCCTCAATAATCTTTCATAACAACATTGTTAAAATAATAAGGTAATCAGTTAATAAACATGTTAACTTTATTATTCTATTAACCCTGCTATATCTACAAAGCCAAGCACACTTTTACAGAGCTTTTACTTTTCTCAGTTTCAATGTTATTCTTCTAAACATGTGCAAAGTGCACACTAGAGTTTCATTGTCGGAATCAGTTTTTATGTTGTGTAAAGAATGATCAGTTTTACGCTAGAACAGCGGTTAACAAGGTCTGTTACCCACTGTTGCTATGGCACAACAGGGAATTAATGGGTTTAGAATCCAGTCATTCACGCTAATAATGGCTTCCTGTTAGAGCCACACATGCCATGGAACTATAGATGGGTACCTGTGAATTACGGATATGTTTTTCACTGAGGGGTTCTGAGTGACATCAAATAGACAACAAGAGTGAGGACCAAGTTGTCTATGATGTCGCTTAACACCCAAAGGTGAAAAAAATCCCCGTAAATTACTTTTTAAGCATCAATGTTATATATGGCCCCCTAAAATCATCTGCCCCTGCATTCAACTGCTGTGCAGTAGCAGAAGAGTAATGGGAGAGCCATACATAAAATGGTCTCCTTTATGTATCCCTGTCCAAAAACAAATGCCTTACCTGCCATCCTTGGCCAATCTCCACCACCTTCTCTGCCTTGTTTCTCCCTCCAGCAGCTGCACTTTTTGCTTTCAGTCCAAGCAGACAAGCAGAGATTGACTGACAGGTCTCAGCGATCCCTGTCCGACAGGCCTGGGGGGCCTTTATGACATCACAACTTTGGGTAAACACTATTGTTAGCAACAGTTGCCATGTCATAGCAATGGGTTATGAGATTTAGAAACTTAAATAAATGATAGCGGCTTTCTATGAGAGCCATGCACAACAAAGCATTAAAAATACCAGCACATCACTGAAAATGCCTTTTATGTTTACAGTTCTATGGTATTGTATTTGCTGTGCCTTTAAATATGTTGTTTACGTTTGGTGTCTGAGCGTGGCATGGAGCGTGGCAATGAACACACCGTGTTCCATGCCGGTTTGGCTTCAGGACATTCAGTTGCACTAGTGTCCTGGATTGGAGCTTGCATGCCTGGCGCTCACCTGTTATCCTGAATAAATTCCTTTTATCTACAACTAAGAGTCCGACCATCTTTACAATTGGCGACGAGGTAGAGGAGAACCTGGAGAACCAGTCACTTTGAAATTATTTGGAGGAACATTTCTTTCTTTAAAAAAAAAAAAAAGAAAACAGACTTTTAAGGTTGCAATCGGACGAAGATTGGATTTGAAATTTGGCACAACGTGTTCAGGAGGATAATATGGATGATACAATTTACGGTGAAATTAATTGTAAAAATCTTACTTTTCACCTTGTTGGTACTCGTGGAAACGGACAAACTCCGGCTGCGTCTTTTGAACTGCGGGAGTGTTCCATCACGAGCATCTGCTACGGTCTGCGTGCAACAATCGGAAAGGATTGTGGGAGGAAAACGTCATCGCGCAAGGTCACGCAACGTGACCTTGCGTAGTGGCCATTTTGGGATTGGATTCTGAATAAGGTGAACATCGGGAACGTTGCTGACAGCTCGGGGATCATCGGAGCTTAGTAGCGTTTTCCGCAACGGTGAACATTTTCTTCTTAAAATACGTTGTGCAATCAGTAGGACAATCGTATGAAGAACAGATAACGGGTGAGAGAGTCGGGGGCACCTCCATACATTTTGTTGCTTTAATTCGTATTGACTTGTTAAACTTCATCAATGAAGTTTGGGTACAAAGTGATACTATAAGGAGTGTGGAACATTTCTACAACTGGTATAGAGTATATGGAAAGAGGAGATTCAGGAGAAGATATAGTCATGGCTCAACAGAATTTTAGTATCAGTAATCCGCAGACGTTTTGGACAACTGGATCACAACCCAATATTAAATGGGTGGAATGAAAGGAGTACTTTGTAAATTATATTGAAGCAATTGATGAAGCAGGTAAAATGAAGCCTGAGCAAAAGAAGAGAATCTTATTACACTCATTGGGTCCAGTGGGTTTGAAAACATATTCACGTATGCCTAAAGTTACAGGAGGAAATAAAAACGTATTTGAGGCAGCCTTAAACGATTTGGATAAATATTTTGCGCCAAAAGTATGTATTGGTGTAATAAGACACAAATCTTTTCAAAGGAAGCAAAGATGAATTGGTAGATGATTGGTTAGATGACCTTAAAAAGCTGGCGATAGACTGCAAATTTGAGAACCTACATGATGATCTTATTCGCGATCAACTTTTCATGCACAGTAATAACTCATCCATACAAGATTGATTGTGGGTAAATGGTGATGCACCATTAGAGGATGTTTTGGCGATAATGAGGAAGGCGGGAATGTCAGGAAGGTGCGCCTCGTTTGTAAAGGAATCAGAGAAGGATTCAGGAGGAGTGTTTAAACTACAAACCCAGGATAAAAGTCAAAAACAGCAAATAACAGGACGTTGGCGGAGTCAACCACAGAAAAGCGTTGGTTTTGAAAGGAAGCTGGATGAAAGGAGGTGCTATCATTGCGATAGCAGGGAACATTTAGCATTTAGCAAGAACTGTCCAGCAGTAAAAAAAAAATGTGGTATATGTGGTTTGATAGGTTACTTTAGTAAAATGTGCCGCAGAAGGAATACTGTTAAATATGTGTGTAATGATGATGGAGGAGTGGAGGATGACGTTGATAATGATGATTATTGTGTTAAAAGTATTCAAGGGAACTATGGGGCATATTATCAAGGGGGTTTATCTCCGCTTTTTCGGCTTTAAAAGCCAAGAAAGCGGAGATAAAATTATCTCCCTATTACCAAGCTGTCGCTAACACCAGTTAGTGACAGCTAATAGGAGATAGCGACCATCTTGGGCCCCGCTTTGCATGTCAGTGATATTTATCACTAATGACATGCAAAGTGGGCGTGCCAAGATGTTAGCGACTGGAAACAGTCGCTAACATCGCTATCTCCTATTACCAACTTTCGGAGATATTCGCGCTAAGCGTGAATATCTCCAAAAGCTAACACCTGCCCTGAGCAGTTCTTCACCATGTTATCCAATGGGAGGTGGATAACATGGCTAAGAGCATTTGCTCGATAATGCATGAATATCGCTGACTTTTCAGCGATATTCATGCATTGCGGCCGTTTTTTATCGCATTTGCGATAAACCTTGCTAATAGCAAGGTTTATCTGCGATAAAAATCGCCGATGTGCGGCGATAATTTTTGTCTCTAAACAAGTTAGAGACAAAAATTATCGCTAGTTGTTGGTAATATGCCCCTATATTCTAAATGTGACAGATGATTCGGTAAAAGGAAAACCAATATGTGAAATATCCTTAGGAGGTGTTGTAGTGGATGTGTATGCTGATTCGGGGTCACCATATACCATAGTGAATGAAGGGGTGTGTGGAAGGAAAAATTTGTGGGAAAAATTGGGAAGCATTTATCCCCTACTAATGTGAATCCGTTGAGTTTCACTGGATTCAGATGGCTTACTTTTTTATTTAAAGGAAGGTCTGCAAGAGGTAAACTGTATGTAGCAAACAATTTACCATCTGTTCTTGGATGGTTTGATCAAAAGAGTCTTAATATCATCTTGGACCCTAATGGTGAAGAGAAGGTGCTTATAATGGATGAGACGAGTAAATTAGGTAGTGTCTTAGTTAAGACATTTCCTACAGTTTTTGGAAAGAATCTAGGAGCATTAAAGGGATTTGAAAACAGAATTGTTTTGAAAGATGCAGCTGAACCTAAAGTTCATAAAGTAAGACCAATGCCTATATTAATAAGGAAAGAAGTACAAAAGGAATTGAAGGAGCTTCTGCATAAAGGTGTGATTGAAGAAGTGGGGAGTTCGGAGTGGATTAGTCCAGTGGTGGTCGCACGCAAAAGTAATGGCAAGATTCTGTTATGCATTGATTTGCGCCACCTTAATAATAACATTGTGGTTGAAAGGTTTCGCTTGCCGAAAATCAATGAAATGGTTTCTTTGCTAAGGTGGGCAAGTTAGTTCTCTACCATAGACTTGTCGGCGGCTTATCATAAAGTCATACTCTCACCTCAGTCAAGGAAACTCACGGCGTTCATTACACCCTTTGGGTGTTATCAGTTTAAATGAATGCCATTTGGTCTGGCTTCGGCCGCTGCTGTTTTTCAGCGACTGATGCACAGATTGTTTGGAGAAGTGAAGGGTGTGAGTTTTTTTCAGGACGACATCTTGGTTGCTGGCGACAATAGAGAGGAGCATGATCGTATACTTGAGGAGGCATTGGGTATTTTACAAAGAGCTGGTTTGAGTGTAGAACTCAGCAAATGCAAGTTTGCGCAGAGGAATGTTTCGTATATGGGGCACATTATAAGTCAGGAGGGAGTAAAGCCCAAACCCTCATTGGTAAATACCATTGTGAATTTAGCGTCTCCAACCAATAAGGATGAAGTCAGATCCTTTTTAGGTATGACTGAGTATTGCTCTAAGTACATACCCAATTTTGCGAGCAAAATATACAATATACGTTCACTTTTAAGAAAAAATGCGAAGTTTGAGTGGTCTGAGGAATGTGAGAGGGAGTTTATGGAGATAAAGTTGTATTTAAAGAATGTGTTTGCTTTGGGGAGTTTTGATCCAAATCTGGATTGTTTGATAGCCACTGATGCAAGTGACAAAGGATTGGGCACAGTACGTTCACAGAAAATCTGCAATACTGATATAAAAATTATCCTCTTTGCTTTCAGGGCACTTTCACCAACTGAAAGTATATATCCTATCATCGAAAGAGAGGCCCTAGCATGTGCATGGGCGTTAGAACACTTTCGAGCATTTGTTTGGGGGAAGGCTGTTACCATCCGTACAGATCATCGACCTTTGGTGAAAATTTTAACTAGTGAAGGTAGTGTAGGTGCATCTGCCAGATTAGTTAGAATATCTATGCGTATGAAAGAGTTTATTTACAAGATTATTTATGTACCTGGCAAAGACAATGTGATGGCAGATTGTTTATCTAGATTACCTATGCCTTTGGAAGAATCTGTTGATGATCCGTGGGGTAGTTTCAGTATAGCTTTGGTACAAGACTCTGGCGCACCAGTCAATATGAAAGATTAATGGATGGTAGAACTAAATAAAGATAAGACTATGCAAGCTGTTTGTGATTACATTTGTAATGGATGGCCAAAAAAGCACTTAATCAATGGAGAGTTAAAGTCGTTTTGGGATGTAAGAACTGAATTGTCTTTGGATAGGGACTTATTACTGAAAGGAGAGAGGATAATTCCACCAAACAATTTACGGAGGAAGGTTTTGCAATTGTGTCATGAGGGACATTTTGGGGTTGTCAGAAGTAAACTGGCAGTCAAGGGTATTTTCTGGTGGCCCAAATTTGTGAGAGAGTGTTTTGTGTGTTCTTCTGCGGATAAATCGCTTAAGACATTGAAACCTCCAATGAGTGAAGGATTGATTCCAAATTTACCATGGGAAGTAATAGCTGTTGATATCTTTGGTCCGGTTGGAGAGTCTAAGGAGTATGGTTTAGTCATAATTGACTTATTTAGTAAATTGTGGAGAAAGTGGAAACATATGCAGCTTTGAAATTTATAGACAAGTTATTTGTTACGGAAGGAATGCCTGTATGTTTGTTGAGTGATAATGGTGTTCAGTTTACATACAGAATTGCTAAGGACTACTTTCAGAAATGTGGAATCAAACATAAGACCACCTTGTACAACCCTAGTGGGAATGGCACAGTTGAACGCTTTAATAGGGTGTTAAAAGGTGTGATTCAGGCTGCGATGTGTAAGGGGTTGGAATGGAAATTGGAGGTACAGAAAGCTGTTTGGGCTTATAGAACTACTGTACATGGTACCACTGGTTTATCGCCTTTTGTCATGATGAGAGGTAGGACACCCAGATGCAAGTTCAGCCCCAATTGGATCGTGGAAGGTAAGGTTGAACAGTGGTCACCTATTGATGTAAGGGAAAAGTTGGTGTCCGCACATTCTAAAAGCAAAGTGCATTATGACATTAGTCATGGCACAAAAGATGTTGATATAAAAGTGGGAGATTGGGTTAGAATTAAAAGACCTATCAAAGTTCCTAAGGGTGAGAGCAAGTTTGAGGAAGCACAACAGGTGGCTGAAGTGCTTAGGAATGCCATAAGACTCAAGGATGGTAGGGTTTGGAATTTAAAGAATATTGCTTTTGATTTGGGACAACACAATAGTGTGGAGGCACCTGTTTACGTTCATCCTTCAAATTGTGAGTGGGTAGAGGATTACTTTGATCAGAGTTCTCTTCAAAATCAATTAGGTGATGATATGAGGGCTTTAGGTGTGCAAAGAGCGGAGTCATCTGAGTTTGAGGGAAGAGAACAAGCTTCTACAAGAGCTAATGAGGGAATGGACATTTCTAAAGGAACTACTCCTTTTGTGAGGGGGGAGGAAGGGTCTCCGAGTACTTCTTGTGATGTTGCTGAATGTGTGACAGAGGTAAGAGGAGAAGAGTTTTACCAGGATGGCTCAGTGAATATGTTAGATATGTAGATTAGACAAACCTATAGTGTCTTCCTTACAGTGTTTTATTGTTTATTTAATGTTTTTTATATATATATATATTTTGCGTTGTTATCTTCTTTTGTTTCTATAGGAGGGGGAAGTGTTATGTATACAGTTCTATGGTATTGTATTTGCTGTGCCTTTAAATATGTTGTTTATGTTTGGTGTCTGAGCGTGGCATGGAGCGTGGCCTGGAACACACCGTTTTCCATGCCGGTTTGGCTTCAGGACATTCAGTTGCACTGGTGTCCTGGAGTGGAGCTTGCATGCCTGGCGCTCACCTGTTATCGTGAATAAATTCCTTTTATCTACAACTAAGAGTCCGACCATCTTTACAATGTCAACGTCTGTTTTGAGCAGACATTTTCATGATTCAAGTTCTCGAAGGGGCGTGTTGGGAGCCAGGAAGCTAGAAACTCGAGAGTCACCTACACCCAGAAGACACACAAGATATATTATTCTAATCAGAATGGTTTTATTTGAAGTTGAAGTTATGCGAATTGTCTAGCGCCGAGACGCCTGCGGGTATTCGTTCGCGCTTTATAAGTAGCAAAAAATAAATAAATAAATAAATAAATTTGCTCTGCTGACAGTTTCTCACACAGTTTACTTCAACTAAAAGAAAAAGTGTCGCTAAATGGCCTCAATGAACAGGCTAAACACTCAATTCACCTTTTCACTGCCCACTACATGATAACCAATGACATCTAGGCTTGACTTACCAAATTATGTCCCAGACCACAGGTCATACAGACAGTATCACACAAATGCTTGGCTAGATGGGGATTGTCCTACAGCACTCAAAGACATTGATGTTGCAGAAAGCTGGGTACATTCTATCTCTCTTCAATATTTCACATCATCATCATCTACCGGACCCATAAACATAACACCTTTTCTTTCTTCACAAAATAATCACCATCGTAATTATCAAAACTTGGTCCTCCAATGGATCTTTTGGTGAGCTAACAGGGACTTGGGGGCCTATTAGCAAGAAATAGCGATATTTATCGCTAAACGTGGTTAGCGACTTTTTTTATCGCTAGCTATCGCTGGATATTTTAGCGGAGAAAACATGCTGTTAGCAACGTTTTTCTCCATTTCTCTATTGTGCTAAAATATCCAGCGATATCGGCGATATGCGAGAATATCGCTGGAAATCCAGCGATATTCTCGCATTAATGCCAATGGGGGCTTAATCTGATAATCCACCCCCATTGACTATACAAGTAAGTCAACTTTTTATCAGGCGTTAGTTTATAGCGATAATCATGCTTAGCATGATTTTTTTTATCGCTTTGCCTGCCTTGATATTAGGCGATAGCTGTGTTAGCAACTGTTTTCAGTCGCTAACAGTTTGGGTACGCCCACTTTGCATGCCATTAGCGATAAATATCGATGACATGCAAAGCGGGCCCCAAACCTATAGCTATCGCCTAAAAGCTGTCGCTAACTGCTGTTAGCAACAGCTTGCTAATAGGGCGATAAAATATCGCTGCTTTAGCTGAAAAAAGTCCCGCTAAAGTAGCGATATTGCCCTTGCTAATATGCCCCATGGATACTTAGAGAAGGTGAGGTAATTTCCTTATGAGGACCTGAAATAAAGAAATGCCAAATACATGCCCATTTCATCATCATTACAGAGTTGTCACCAAATCCACATACCTTAAAACAAGAAAGTTTAACTCCAAGAAATGACACACATACGATAAAGTTTGCTCATGGAAAACATGTATCTAAAGCCACAATTTGAATGGTCAGAACATTAAATTGCATTTCATAATCAGATTTAATAACAGTTACATAGTACTTAGTACAAATAGCCACAAAATACAATACAATACATTTGATGGTTGCCTAGGAAAGAGAGAAAACATGAGAAAAATCAAGACTCAGTGTTTAGATCATACAAGCCAAATATGATTGAGATATTGTTGGTCTTCGATAGGGATCTGATCAGTCAGAACTGAAGTGCAGCGTGCCACAGAAAGGAGTCAGTTAACCCTTCAGCTGAAAGTTTATTTCCTGCTCAACTTTACCAGCCGGCAACGTGCAGGTTCCAGGTCAGTCAGGAAAGTTCTGTTCAAAGGGTTTGCATTAAAATAGAAACTCAAAAGTCAGTCTGACAGCATGCCAGGCAGGGGAATTGGAAAATGACAGCCAGCCCCGAATCCTCCTCCAAGGGGCAGTTATACTTCCAAAAGTTTACAGTTTATGCCCACAAAGTATCTTTTCTATCAGCCCATATGTTTTCCATTTGTTGTTCACAATGGGCTGCTCATACCTCACTAAAAAAATCCAGAAGCATTAAGTAATCCCTTTGCAAATTCATCAGGTTCCAATTACATTATATTTCCATCCTTTCCTCCGATGTAAGAAAACTTCACTTTGCTCACAGTCTGTCCGTTTCCAGTCGCTCACTCTGGGTTTGCAATAGTATTGATGCATTTCCGTTGAATGTGTTACTAAATCAAAAGTGAGTCCATTGTTGTAGAATTCAGAAAAGAAACTTCACGAAAAGTTCTCTAAGTGAACACTTTAGCTAGATTCTGCCTTTTGAGCTGAATCATTACCACGTTATGATTAATTTAAAACATAATTGATAATTGTATTTCGACTATCTTAATAAATTCAATCATTGTTCTTTAAAACGTATATGTCGAAATTATGTACTACTAAAAAAATCATGTGCATGTTTAGAATTTTCAAAACACATATTAACGTCATTCTGAAGTACACGTTTTTATCACATGACATTAGAATAAGCTGAAATTTTACATACTGTCAAACATTTCTAAATTAAGCATTTTAATCATTTCAGGTGCATTATTATGTAGATATTATTTTATTTTGACATATTATCGTCACCACACTTTCTATATTATTAAGTTGAGCTTTTCAAACCACGTGATTACATGCATAGGTAAATAATCATTGTTCTCTCTTTGTTTACATTTTCACATTTCTATGTTTCAAAAGCTTCTGCATGCTTTTACAATGCAGTATCAAATCTCACGTTTCCAGAATTAGCCAGTTTTTCATGTTTTCATAAAAAAAATATTGTAATTCCTTTTTGAGAGGGAGAATAAATAGAGGCAAGCGTAATTTAACTTTTACGCATCAATTCCCCCTTTGATGGCGAATCAAGCCATCGCACAGTCTTATTTTATCATTTGATCATATTCTGATGTCACATTAGAATGCAGTTATCTTCATTTGTTTCAGTCTAACTTGTTCCACATTTTTAATGTACTCATAAAAACGACATATTCTATCTTCTAATTCAATTTCCGCTCTTTTTCTTTTTCACCCTCTAGTTTCTTCATTAATTCTTGTACATTTACAATATTGATACATTAGTACTGTGAATAATAAGCCAACAGCAATCAATATTAATGGTGTCAGTATTTTTCCCACTAAATCTTTTCCCAGTGCTGCAAATCATGTTCCCACAGGTGCAAATCCTTTCCCAATTTGATCCCAAACACAATCTACTTTCAGTTCAGTTAGTTCTTATCCTAAATTAGTGATATTGCTTATATATCCCTTCAAATGTTTACTTTTATCAGGGATATAATTCTGAAATTGTTGAAACTTCAGCAAGCAACAGACTCTTCCTTCTTTTGCTAAGCAAGTCGATTTTGTAAAACCATAGATCTGATAGCAACCATTTCCTTATCAATTACTAAAAATCCACCAGCAGTATCCGTCGATAGATGATCCACTACTGTTGAAAGTTTCAGAATTTTGCGTGAATTCAACATTTCCCCAACTGAGGGTATTATTGCTCAAAAAATATCCCCAATAATTTCAGCAGCACTTATTTCTCTCCTTAATATTGTAGGTTTTCTTTCATTGTTTCCACTGTTTTCATTTACATGATACATTTTCAGAAATACTATCCCCATATAACAACTCCCATACCATTGTTTAGGTAATTTCTAATAAGCAATTTTTTCACAAACAAAGTATACTCCTGGCAATACAGAATCTAATCCTGCTAAATATAGTCCCCAACTTCACGTAAGCAGGAAGCTATGTTCACATTCACTGGAACCAATGAATTTATTGTTATGGTCTGTTTTGTGTCTCAATATGCAAAGCTTTCCTTTATGTTGCCAATCTAGAGGTATTGCAGCATATGTCTCTCCCTTTTTATATTCACCTTCCCTGTGTGCCCATGGAGGTATTTTCATTTGTTTTTCAGATTATCTCTTTATTTCTTCCCTTAGATCTTCCACTGAATTTATGATTTTTTTTTCTACACTATGCAAAGCACAAGTCAGGTTATGTCGATGCACATATACTGTATCTATACGTGATGTAGGATGGAAAAATTACCCCATCGCTTCAGCATCTTGTAGTTGCATGCACACGTAACAATCTCTTACTTACATCATAGTAACACATACCCATACAACAATTTGGTAAACACAATCAATGAAAAGTCATTAATTGAACGATCATGATTTAAGTCATTACTTGTTAAATCATTAGTTATCACTACTCCTTGCACCTTTGTCACTTCAGTAGTTGTGGTCACGTGCTAATTAGCATGTTTCTTTGAATAAATATGATGAGGTAGATTTAGTATTATCAAAAAAAAGACAAGGATTAGAACAAAAACAAAAAAAAAGCAAGCATATATATGCTTACACCTTAGTGAAGTCTGATTTGGATTTTCTTTCCCGGAGCAAGAGTACTCATATTCTCTTTTTATATATGATGCTCTGTGTCAATAGGCTTTGTGCAGTAACTTTATAGCAGTGTCTTGTCAGTTTATCTTTATCCCTTTACTTTCTGTTGCCCTTTATTTCTCCAGAACCTTTTTCACAGCAGTCCTTTCATGGTGGTTTGTACGAAGTGCAATCTTTGAAGCAAAATGCGTAATATTCTTTCTCCTATCATTTGCAGCAACTAAATATGTCCACTCTGGAGCTGTATATCTTTGACTTGGTGTTTGTGCTCTCTTTGTTTTGTGTAGTGTAGATTCTTCTCTGTCCATGTCACTTTGCTCAGATTGACTGCAGACTTCAATCCCAGTTGAAGGTAGTTTTCCTGTGGTCAATATGTGTCTCAATCTTTCGGATTTTCTGGGGCAACAGTCTCCTCTACGAACTCATTTTTCTGGTGCACTGTTCACATCATTTGAGACAATACTTCTCTTTGTTGGATCCCCTTCACCTTGACCCTCGTTACTAACCGGGATCAACTCTCTTTGACTCAGTAGCTGGTGCCCTTTCTGTTCTGTGCTCGCACTGAACATTTTTATTATTATTATTATTATTATTATTATTATTATAATTATACATTTTTTATAAAGCGCTTGGTTACACCTTTAGGTGTGTCCCCGCGCTAACTCGCTGCTGTTGTTTCCCATTGCGCCTTTAGTGCTGATTGTGGAAAGAGGGCCTATTTAATGCACTGGAGATTGAGGAAATAGGCTTGTTTTCAGTTCTTTGCGGAATGTAGGCTCCGCCTTTTCCAAGCGCAGTTTTTCTGGCAGCTTGTTCCATAGCCTAGCAGTCAAGGCTGTGAAGGATTTTCCCCCCATTCTAGCTCTTTTTATCTTTCAGGATGTCTCTCTGTTACCACTGGTTCGTCCACCACAGACCCCGCACTTTCAAGTGGACATGAGACTCGACGAGTGTGGGCTGCATGCAACCAATTAGGTAGATCACCACATTTCACAGCAGCTGTGGTTACAAGTATCACTTGATAAGGCCCATGCCAACGAGGTTCCACACATGATTTTCACACATGCTTCTTTACTAGTACCCAATCACCTGGGCACAGGTCGTGACACTGCTCCTGTTGAAAGGTAGTTGTAACCTCTCCAACCAGGATGAGACACAGAACGCACCACATCAGGCAATCCTTTACAATAATTGAGTACCAAGTCATCAGAAATATTCATAAGCTGATTTGCTGGAACTGTAGACTGCCTCATAGCCTCCCCATTATTATTTCATGAGGGATAGTCAGGTTATTCTGTGTGGGAAGCTTAGCAAACACATCAACACCAGAGGTAGTGCATCAGGCCATTTCAGGAATGTGGATGCACACTCTTTTGCCAATCAGGACTTTATAGTTCCATTAACTAGTTCAACAACACCAGATTCCTCTAGTCGATAGGCACAGTGTAGTCTTTACTCAGTTTGAAATGCAGCACAAAGCAATCGTACCACCTCATTGTTGAAGTGGGTACCCCTATCAGATTCCAACAAGACTGGAAATTCAAATCTAGTAATTAGATCTATGAGAAGCAGTTTAGCTACTGTTAGGCTATCATTGCATCTTGTGTGGCATGCCTCTATCCAATGAGAAAACAATCACAAAGACATTTTTCAATACATTGCAAGGGGTATCTCAAAGAAATCAAGATGCATGTGGGTAAAAGGACCCCCCAATTTCTCAATGTAACTCGTATTGAACACTGTTTTCCTTCCAGCATTTTGTTGTTGACATATCACACATCTTTGACACAGACTTCCTGCAATGGCTCTAAATAGCGGGTTTTACCAGATAAAAGCGACATAACATAGCATCTTTTCCCAAATGTGCAGGTCCATGGAAAATCCTTGTCACCAGGGACAATAGGCTATCTGCGAACACTGATCTCCCATCCATGTACATCCACACTTCATCTTTCTGCCTACAGTTACATCCTGCTTTAATGTACCCTTCTCTCTCTGCTTTGTGATACTGAATCTTGTAATTCTCTGATTTCCTCCCAAATTTCCACAACTGAAAACATCAATCTACATTCTGTGTCAGCCTGCAAAGATTCCCCAATAAATGCTTAGAATTTAGGGCGCAATGCACGCAGTGTCAGTCGCATAGCAATTGCCAACTGTCACATAATCATGCCCAGTCTGGTGGGAGGAAAACTTCACCATCGCAATCTGAGCTGGCAGCTGTAGTGCCATCAGTAGATTGTTTAAGCACTCTCCCTTTCGTATTGATAAACCCAAACAGGTCATGAACTCACGTTGCGACCACAACTGCTCAAAATCATGCACCACCACAAAACCATATTGACTGTCCCTAAATATGGTTACTCTCATTTGTTCTGTAATGCTGCAAGCCCTGGTAAGTGCAATCAATTCAGCCACTTGTGCTGAATACACTCCTTTCAACCACGACGCTTCAACTACACCCACCACAGTTCAGATTCCATACGCAGCTCGCAAGGTACCACCTGAATCTCTGAAGCTTGATCCTTACATGAACAAAACATGATCCGACTCAGGCAATGAGGTATCTTGGATGTCAGGATGCAGTTTGGTACACAATTCGGTCACATCAATACAATCATGATCAGCTTCTTCCATTACAAATTCATTTCCTGGCAAGGGCATCAAGGTAGCTGGATTTAAACTTGTACATCTCGTCACAGTCACATTTTCTGCACCCAGAATCACTTGTTCATATTTTGTTAACCGACTACTCGTGAGGTGCTGTTTCCAAATTCAAGTTAAGAAAATCTCAACAGAATGTGACACATCCACTTTAAAAAGATGATCCACTACAATGTTTTCACACTGCTCCAAACTCAGACATGGTGCAGCGGCAGCTTTAAACATCCAGGAAAAGCAGTAGATACAGGATCTAATGTAGCTGAAAAATATGCAACAGGTCTGCAAGCAGTTCCATGCATAAGCGTTAGAACCGATAGTGCACCACCTTTTCACCCACTGCCAAACGGAGTAAAACTCTTGTTAAAGCCGGGCATTCCCAATACTGGAGCTCGACACAAACTGCCGCACAGTTGAAGAAAAGAGCGCATGCATTCTTCATTCCATGGAACAGGATCTGATAAGTCTTTGTGTGTCAATATCTGAAGTGGCTTGGCTATCATAGAAACATTTGCTATCCATTTACTGTAATAACCAACCATTCCCAAAAACATACAAACTTCCTTGTGTGAGCTAAATGGATTTTTCTGCAAAATAGCAGTGATTCGATCTTGTGACTCTTTTCTGACTCCTTTTTCAAAGTGGTGTCCCAAATAGAGAACTTCACTTTTTACAAAGCTAGAGTTTTTGCTGTTGACACTTCATGTCCATTCACTGCCAAATGATTCAGTAAGGCAACTGTATCAGAAACACACCTCCTTTTGTTCCTTATACGACTAATAAATCATCAATGTACTGAACCAGCACAGAGTGATTGGGCATTTCCAAAGATTCCTGATTTCTCTTCAATATTTGATTAAAAATTGAGGGGCTTTCCGTATACCCTTGTGGAACTTGGCACCATGCCAAAACATGGTTTCCGAACCGGAACACAAACAGATATTGGCTATTACCTGGAGGCAAGGGAATGAGAAAAATTCTTGACACAAGTCAATCGCTGAAAACCATTCAGCTACACACGGAATCTGATATAGAATCACAGCAGGATTAGGTACTACTGGACAACAAGGTCTCACAATTTGATGATTTTTCCTCAAATCCTGAACAATTCTATATTTCCCGTTTTGTTTTTTTATGCCCATGATAGGAAAATTACACGTGCTGCCCAAAATCTTTCAAAATTCCTTGTTCGATCAGAGTCTCAATCAACTGTGTTATTCCAGCAACAGTTTTGGGTCTTAAATTATATGCTGGATTTCTTGGATATTCTACTTTTGGTTTTACTGTGATTCGAATTGGAGCTGCTCCTTTCATCAATCCAATGTATTTTTCTATAAAATCCCACACTACAGGTAAGACTATATCTCCTAGCACAGGAGGTATGTCATTTTCAGTAAGTAAGGGATACAAACCCTTTACTTCTGATTTTTATCTAGACATTTTAAACGAATATGCCTTTTTTTCCACTTTCCCCCGCATGTTGTTACAAGGCAGACGTTACAACAACTGCATTGTAACAACTCATACCATTACCCTGCAAGTCGTAACAACGCCTTGCGGAGGGGGCGTTGGATGTTGGAATAGTATAATTTACTATTCCAACTCCAATCTGTGCGGACAGTAGGGAAGGTGTTGGATTTTAAATCAAACACCTTTTTTCCCCCTCTGCAAGTCATCGTAACGACTTGCGGGGTATTGGTATACATTGTTTCAACACGGTTGTTGTAACAACAGCGTTGCAACAACATGCGGGGTGACGGATGCGTAGTAGGTGGTGTTACCATTTTAAACACTACATCCTCATCTTTGGAATGAAATTCTATTCCTTTTGGAGTACAATAGATGGAACAATTCATTTTGCACCACAAATTTATGTAAATCTTCAAAGTTTCCAATCTGCATTTGCATAGGTTCTGTCACTGGGGTTGATATCAATTGATTTGATACTCCTACTATTTAGATTCTTTCTCCCGAGAGGGGTAGGTTAGGAATTTCCACAGTACTCACAGTAGATCAGGTAGCACCAGTATCTACAAGGAATTAAATATGTGTTCCATTTACCTTGCCATTCACATAAGGACCATTCTGATTTACCTATAAGGATGGGGCAAGCATGAATTCCTCCTCCCCTCCCAGTCACCATCATGGGGATGTATCTGAGTCACTGGCATCCATCTTTAACAAATATTGTGATGCCACATGTACATTTGGATTTACTTGATCATTTGTATGAAAACCCATATTCACATTGTATTTCTCTACCTGTCCATTAAAATTTAGCATAGGAGTGTGAGGCATATTTTGATTCTGACCTCTTACATTCGACATAGGCTGATTCATCATACAATTATTCACCTGTGACTGCATCATTCCATCTGTACCTGCCACAATTGTCTGTCCATTTACCTTTTTAGCCAAATTAGACTTACACTTGCACTTCCAATGCCCGAACTTGCCGTAACTGTG